>NC_139957.1:2066680-2301680 GCF_963454915.1 Gymnoscopelus microlampas
AACAACAACGGAAACAATAACCAAACCTGTTGAAACAACCACAAAGGAAGCAACAACATCTCAGGCTGTACCAACAATAAAGCCACCAAAAGTAGAAACAACTGGTCCAACAACAGCTTCTACCACAGTTATTCTAGTAACAACAACCGCCATACCGACCACCTCTGTTCCTGAGACCACAACTGTTGTCACTTCCAAGCCCACCATTTTAACCAAAACATCCAGTGTACCAACAACAATGGAAACAACAACCAAACCTGTTGAAACAACCAAAAAGGAAGCAACAACATCTCAGGCTGTATCAACAATAAAGCCACCAAAAGTAGAAACAACTGGTCCAACAACAGCTTCTACCACAGTTATTCGTGAAACCACCACCTCTGTTCCTGATACCACAACTAGCCAAGAAACAACAGTTACTTCCAAGCCCACCGTTTTAACCACGACAGCCAGTGTACCAACAACAACGGAAACAACAACCAAACCTGTTGAAACAACAACCACAAAGGAAGCAACAACATCTCAGGCAGTATCAATAACAACACCTCCAAAAGTAGAAACAACTGGTCCAACAACAGCTTCTACCACAGTTAGTCGTGAAACCACCACCTCGGTTCCCGAGACCACAACGAACCCAAAAACAACAGTTACTTCCAAACCCACTGTTGAAACCACAATCTCAATTGAACCAATAACAACAACAACAACAAAGGAAACAACAACCAAGCCTGTTGAAACGACCACAAAGGAAGCAACAACAACTCAGAGTGTATCAACAACAACGCTACCAAAAGTAGAAACAAGTGGGCCAACAACAGCTTCTTCCACAGTTATTCTAGTAACAACAACCTCCATACCGACCACACCTATCCCAGAAACAACTGTTGTCAGTTCCAAGCCCACCGTTTTAACCACGACAACCAGTGTACCAACAAAAAAGGAAACAACAACAAAACCTGTTGAAACAACCACAAAGGAAGAAACAACATCTCAGGCTGTATCAACAACAAAGCCACTACAAGTAGAAACAACTGGTCCAACGACAGCTTCTACCACAGTTATTCGTGAAACCACCACCTCTGTTCCTGAGACAACAACGAGCCCAAAAACAACAGTTACTTCCAAGCCCACAATTGAAACCACAACCTCAATTGTACCAATAACAACAACAACAAAGGAAACAACAACAAAACCTGTTGAAGCAACCACAAAGGAAGCAACAACAACTCAGACTGTTTCAACAACAAAGCCACCAAAAGTAGAAACAACTGGTCCAACAACAGCTTCTACCACAGTTATTCGTGAAAACACCACCTCTGTTCCTGAGACCACAACTAGCCAAGAAACAACAGTTACTTCCAAGCCCACCGTTTTAACCACGACAACCAGTGTACCAACAACAACGGAAACAACAACCAAACCTGTTGAAACAACCACAAAGGAAGCAACAACATCTCAGGCTGTATCAACAACAAAGCCACCAAAAGTAGAAACAACTGGGCCAACAACAGCTTCTACCACAGTTATTCGTGAAACAACCACTTCAGTTCCTGAGACCACAACTAGCCCAGAAACAACAGTTACTCCCAAGCCCACAGTTGAAACCACAACCTCAAGTGTACCAATAACAACAACAACAACAACAAAGGAAACAACAACAACAAAACGTGTTGAAACAACCACAAAGGAAGCAACAACAACTCAGACTGCATCAACTACGAAGGCACCAAAAGTAGAAACAACTGGTCCTACAACAGCTTCTACCACAGTTATTCTTGTAACAACAACCTCCATACCGACCACACCTATCCCTGAAACAACTGTTGTCACTTCCAAGCCCACCATTGTAACTACGACAACCAGTGTACCAACGACAACAACAACATCAAAGGAAACAACAACCAAACCTGTTGAAACAACCGCAATGGAAACAACAACGTCATACACTGTATCAACAACAAAGCCACTAAAAGTAGAAACAACTGGTCCAACAACAGCATCTACCACAGTTATTCGTGAAACAACAACTTCCGTACCTGTAGTTACAGCAACTAGCCCAGAAACAACTGCCGTTTCTTCAAAACCAATTGTTGTAATCACGACAACCAGCGTACCACCACCAACAACAACAACAACAACAACAACAACAACAAGGGAAACAACAACCAAACCTATTGAAACAACCACAAAAGAAGCAGTAACAACTCAGACTGTATCAACAACAAAGCCAGCAAAAGTAGAAACAACTGGTCCACTAACAGCTTCTACCAAAGTTCGTGTGGTAACAACAACTTCCATACCGACCACATCTATCCCAGAAACAACAACAAACACGGTAAGGAAGAAATACAATATGATTTTTTATGTTGACTTAACAAATTAAATACCTAAATATAATTGCATTGCAAACTTGAACCCTGTAGGCTCAACTAGTTATTGCCCTTCCCTCTTGGGAAAATACCATAATATTTTTATACCAAAATACAAAGATATCATGCAAAATAAACAAAAACAATTAAACTTTAATTTCAATGTTTGTAATAAACTACCTCCTGCTTTACTTGCTATTTTGGAGGGATATTACAATTCATGACAACGTTTGAAATCAAAGATCTATATACCCTTTTTAACACAAACTAATTATGTTTCATGTTGGCTAAGTGTCGTTCATTCCTTTCAAAGTTATAATGAATATAAACACTTATCCTAATGAATGATAAATAAGAAAACACAATAAGAGGACTGACATGATCAGTGTCTCAGTACAATGTTACTGATTTAGGCTTTGACACACCGCCAAGACCGTAGTCCTACGGGCCGTTAAATCCAACCGTTAACCGCCGTACCCGTAGTCCTACGGGGCGGGTGTTTTCCCATGTTAAATCGAACAGGTGCAGATTCCGGATTTTTTTTGCACTTCCGGTTTCGGGGGGGGGCGGACCGGAAACGAAATAATACTGTTTCCGTTTTTTGTCCCGACTCCGTTTCCTGTCTAGCGATCAACTTTGGAAGCGGTTATCTCTGCTTGTTGTTTTGCTCTCCGCATCCCCCACTGTAATGTTTTGCCCTCGTTCTCCAAAATGGAGGGTTGGATCGCGTCGCGGTCTTCGGTGTTTTGTAATGTCGGATCCCGTGTTTGTGTCGAACCAAATGAACGCGGATTTTAAACGGATTTAGCGGGGGCTATGGCGGAATCAAAAAAACAAAAAAGGACAAAAAAAGCTTGGCAGTGGTAAGTGCATTTTGAGATTAGACCTTGGCGGTGGATGTGTTAAAAACTAATCCTACAGAAAAGTCACACATCTAAAAGCACTTACAAATAAACATACTGAGCCATAAGAAGTGGATCAGTGAGAGAAATGATCTGTCCATTGACTAGAATTAAACACAGTCCACCAAATTGTATATGTATACATCAAACATGAAAATGTTTCTTATAAATAAAACTAATTTAACCCAAACTAGAATTATGCTTCAACTTCTGGAATATTATCTCTTGTATATATTATACAATACTCACCTACACACACACACACACACACACACACACACACACACACACACACACACACACACACACACACACACACACACACACACACACACACAGGCCTCTGAGCAATTCCACTTCAACATTTGAGGACTGTCTTTCTTGGCAAGTCACAGACATGTGAGGGAGCCTCTATCTATATATTTTCTAATACATTTCCATTTTCAGATCTCAGCTGCAACAACTCACGCAAGTCCAGACACCACCACAGCAGCAACTGATCCTCCACTAACAGCAGTGGGCTTTCTTATAATAGACTTTAAGATCACACGTGAATTCATCCCAGAATACAACAATCCTGCCTCAACTGAATACCAAGCGCTGGTTGCTAATATCACAGCAGAGGTAAGGAACCACACGTTCATTTGAAATGTGTTTTTTTTTCTTCTTTTCATATATATATATATACTACAGATTCAAAATGAATCCCAGAAATATTATCTTATGGATTACACAAACTATACCAGTGGTGGAAGATGTACTCGGATGTTTTACTTAAGTAAAAGTAGCAATACCACAATGTAGTACTTGAGTAAAAGTACAAAAGTATTGGCATCAAAATATACTTAAAGTACGAAAAGTAAAAGTACTAAAATGTTTGAAAACAGCAGATCTACAAGCTCACAACGCGTCACATCGCAACGTGTTAGCCTATATATAAAACAGGGTTAAAGTGGTTAATGTATGTTTCATAATGTAATATCTGCAAATTAACTAGTAACTACAGTTTTCAAATAATTGTAGTGGAGTACAAGTACAATATTTGCCTCTGAGATCTAGTGGAGTAGAAGTAAAAGTATTGAAAATTGGAAATACTCCAGGAAAGTACCTCAAAATTGTACTTAGAGTACTTGAGTACATGCACTTAGTTACTTTACACCACTGAACAATACCAAAACTATATTTGTTTCCTTATTCTTTAGCTTAACGAAGCATTCATAACGGCATATCCAACGATTTTCCTGGAGCCATTTGTCGTACAGTTAACGTAAGTAGTTTCAATATGCTCACACACTCTTGGAAATATACATTACATACTTCAAGTCTAAAATTAATACCAATGCTATTACTAACTCACATCCTTTTGTATCAACAGGCCGGGTTCTGTCAATGTACAAGCAAATTTGACCTTTATTAACCCATATGTGGTTCCTAATGCCACCTATGCAGTGAATGCACTCGAAACAGCTATCGATATGCTTGTTGCATTCCTTGATATTGTGCCGAACAGTATCAAAGGAGGTTAGTGTCCTTCTCATGAAATCACATCACTGTTTGTTGTACTATTATTTCAAAATGATATGAGAAATTAAGTGTTTTTTCCTGTGATGGCAGGTATCCCGAATACAAATCCAACTGTAGCACTGACAACAGCGACACCAACAACTGTGGTAACGACTCAAACTACCACGACTCCAACCCTTACGCCAACCACAACAACTATTCAAACAACTTCGACTCCCACCACAACTTCAACCACTAAGACTCCAACAACTACAGCCACCACATTATCAACCACAACTCCAACAGCCACAAGTGGAAGTCCACCTACTGTAACTACAATGATATCTCAGGCAACCACAACTAGAACAACCAAAAACATGGTAAGGAATAAATACAATGGCCCTTTTTTATCAATGGAGTTTAAAAAACGGCGTATTTTTTGCCTTAAATTTGCCCGTAGGCCAACGTCCAAGTGGCATTTATCAAAGGATCCTATACAGCCAATCCTAACGTGCATTTGGTTGGAGCTTTGATAAATCTGACGGTTGAAACAGAGCATCATTTAAATAACACACCCTTAAATATTCACTGATTTTACGACATGAAGAACCGGAATACGTCCAAAAAAAACATGGAGAAGAGTTTCCCCCGCCCGCCTCACTGCCTGTCAAGTCACACATGTCACAGACACACACACACGCACGCACGCACGCACGCACACACGCGCACACACGCGCGCGCACGCACGCACGCACTTACCTACACTTTCATGTATTCCGTAACGGTACAATCTTTGTCAAGTAGGCTAGTAGCCTACCTGAATGACAGATTATGACACCAATCACATCGCCATCAATGGAATACGTTTGTATATTAAATGATTTAACCCATACCGAGCGGCACGCGTTCGAGATACACGAAAAAAGCAGGCATTCCCGTGAGACTCGGGAGGGCTGCAGTGAGTCCCGTGCCGCCACGATAATGAGAGGACTGGACTGGAGAGGCACTCATAATCTGAACGTTTATGGAGTGACTGATGAATGAATGCATAAACATGCAATACATTTCCATTTTCAGATCTCAGCAGCAACAACTGTCGCAAGTCCAGACACCACCACAGCAGCAACTGATCCTCCACAAACAGTAGAGGGCTTTCTTATACTAGACTTTCAGATCAAACGTGAATTCATCCCAGAATACAACGATCCTACCTCAACTGAATACCAAAATCTGGTTGCTAATATCACAGCAGAGGTAAGGAACCACACGTTAATTTGAAATGTATTTCTTTTTGTCTCTTTCATATATATATAAATATATATATATATATAATAAAAGTACCTAAAAATTGTACTTACAGTACTTGAGTACATGTACTTAGTTACTTTAAACAACTAAACAATAACACTATATTTGTTTCCTTATTCTTTAGCTTAACGAAGCATTCAAAACGGCATATCCAACGATTTTCCTGGAGCCCTTTGTCGTACAGTTAACGTAAGTAATTCCAATATTCTCACACACTCTTGGACACGTATATGACATACTTCAAGTCTGAAATTAATACCAATACTATTATTAACTCACATCCTTTTGTATCAACAGGCCGGGTTCTGTCAATGTACAAGCAAATATGACCTTTATTAACCCATATGTGGTTCCTAATGCCACCCATGCAGTGAATTCACTCGAAACAGCTATCGATACGTCAGTTGCATTCATTGATATCGAGCCGGACACAATCACAGCAGGTTAGTGTCCTTCTCGTGAAATCACACCACTGTTTGTTTTACTGGGGAAATATGACCTGAAAATCAGTGGTGGAAAAAGTACTCAAATGTTTTACTTAAGTAAAAGTATCAATACTGCAATGTAGATATACTCAAGTAAAAGTCCGGTGATCAAAATGTACTTGAGTAAAACTACAAAAGTATTGGCATCTAAATATACTTAAAGTACCAAAAGTAAAAGTACTCATTATGCAGAAATGTGTGTCCCATTTCAAGTTTTCTAAATGTATTGAAATCTTTTGAAAATAGCAGGCCAGATCTACAAGCCCACACGCATGAGCTTGTTGGCTATTTTCAAATGGCCGAAATTTATATAGAGCTGAAGTGGTTACTGTATGTTGTAATAGTAATCAAAATCTTCAAAGTAAGTAACTAAAGCTTTCAAATAAAAGTAGTGGAGTAAAAGTATAATATTTGCCTCTGAGATGTAGTGGAGTAGAAATTAAAGTACTGAACATTGGAAATACTCCAGTAAAGTAAAAAATCCTCGAAAGTGTACTTAAGTACAGTACTTTACACCACTGCTGAAAATAAGTGTTGTTTCTTGTGATTGCAGGTACCCCAAATGCAAATCCAACTGAAGCACAGACGACAACAACAACCGCAGTGACGACAACTACCCCAGCACAACCTTTAGCACTGACAACTGCTGCAACAGCATTGAACTCCAATGGAGCAACAACCATGAGAGGACCCCTCAATATGTTCACATTACTACTCATATCATTTGCCTGCACTGCATTAAACAGCCTATGGCTGTTGTAGAGATGGAATACAAAATCGAATGAAGATAATCCCTTGTCATTAAGATTGTTAAACAATATTTATTTTAAGATCATTCTTTTTTTTTGGCTTTCACACCTTTAGTAGACTGATAGGAAATGGGGATTAAAAATATTTATTTCAAGATAGTCCTTTTTTTTGTTTTTGTTTTTTTGGGGGGGGCTTTACACCTGCAGCAAAGATCGTCGGTATTGGGATTCGAACCAGCGACTCGCTATCAGGTTACATTGAGCCTATAGGTGCCTGGACCGCTATGCCAGTGGTCCAGGCCAAGATTTTGGTTTAATAGCACTTAAAACATGCACTTGGTTATGCACATACATTTAGTAAGTATATATTTATTTGGACTTGAACACTAGGCAGAAACTGCATACATATATTCAGAATTAGAATAATTGTATTTAGAATGAGAATTGTTTCATTTTGCCAGGTATGTTTGCACATAATGAGGACTTTGGCTTGATGAGCTTGGTCCATTATAGTGAAGATTTACAATGCTAAAAATGTTTGTACAGTACATTCTCATATATATTATTGCAGTATAGAGGTAATAGTAAAAAACTTGTGGATATGGATAAATAGATATAAAGTATAATTGTGTATTGTATTTATTATTGTATTTAATATTGTATTTATTATTAGGTGATGGTTCCACTATTGGACATATTGGATGTGGTACATTGTTTATTATTGTTGTATGTACACAGAAGGTAATCTATATAATAAAGTTGACATTGTACGTCTGTCTGTGAGTCCTTTATGTATGCCCACACCTCAGTTCAGATTGGGATATTATCACGGGCATGTTAGAATGCAGGCCACGTCCCGTAAGGCATGGCCTCTAAAAACACCATGCACCCCAACCTCAAAAACAAACAAACAACGAAACAAATGTCACTTTGGTCTTAACATTTGCATAGTTGATATGATGATGGAATGGAAGGTAACGAGGTAATTCTAGTTAACTAAAACTAAGGAAAACAAGATGACACAGTCATATTATACCAGGTTGCTTGTTTCTCTCACTAAACATGGCAACGTTTTTAGATCCCATATGGTTGCTTATTTCTCTCACTAAACATGGCAACGTTTTTAGATCCCATATTCTGAGAGGACATTGAGAAACAGCGCCACTTACCATAGTGTTACATACAGTGGCCGAACACATTATTGTGGGTCGTCTCTAGATCCCATATTCTGAGAGGACATTGAGCCCTCATTGGCTAAAGGACCAGCTAATGAAGACAAAGTGACGCAAAAGTCAGGACTAGCGAGTGTAGATGTAGACCAGGTTTTGCAAATTGGTAAACAAAACAACACCATTGAGATTAAAGATACAACATTTAAGTGAAATAAGAATACAAACAGGTCATTGCAAAAACAAAGCTGCTAACTGAATCTGTGTTTTGTCTACAAAACTAACCAAAACTAAATAAAATCCCATAGAAAATGTCCATAGTTTCATGGTTCATTAGGAAACCCATTAGGTGATGCATAACATCAGATAATCTTCCTGGGGCCCACACACATACAGTAATTAATACATAAGTCCAATGGATATTAAATCTATTTTCAAATATTTTAATCACACAGTTATTTGTATTACCTTTTTGAAACTAGCCCCTGACAAATACCCCATATTACAATAAAATTAAAAAAAACGAACTCAAACTAATCAAAATGAAACAAAAGAAAAGCCTTTTCACAAAATAGAATATAGCTGCAAACAGCAATACGGGGGCCAAGCAATGCAATTATGCAATGCAACAGAGTTTAGAAGCACTCGTTTTCAATTACGCAATGTCCTGCTGCCTCTTGCATTATGTGTATTCTCAAAACAGTGGTACGCAGGACTGTTGAGTGATTTCCAACGAGTACTTCCAATTAGATGCCAGATAGCATGACACATGACACAAGCAGCCAAAACAGTGGATGTTACTCCCACTTGCCAAACAATGGCCACCACCATGTAATGAGGTTACCAAAACCCTACTCTGGTGTACATGGCAGCAATTTTGTATGTGGTCTACTGCAATGGTTCTCAACCTATGGGTCGGGACCCTGGCCCCAGATGATTGTGAAGTGAAAATGTAAGGAATACAAACAAAAAAAGACAATTACCGCATCAAAAGTAGGCTAAACTATACAATAAAACATTGGCCAAATTTCAAATAACATAAGAAAGAGGAAAATGATTTTTTGAAAATAGATGTTCTACAAGGGCACAACGCCTCGCAACACAAGGCATTGTATATCTTGTAGAAGCTTGTAGATCTGCTATGTTCACAATATTTATCTGTGGAACAGAGTCAAATAAAATGGGGGGTCCCCAATTCAAATATGATTAGTTTGGGGGGTCACAGCCTCAAAAGGTTGAGAACCACTGGTCTACTGATTTAGAACGTTTTGGGTTGTGGCTGATGTTGCAATTTGTTTTGTTACCCAATGTTGCTTTTTCTGTTTCTCTGTAGTTAAATGCATTAACTTTGTTTAGTGGTGGAGCAAAACACAGATCCAACAAAAGTGGACTGCCACTACCACACACACACAAGGTCACGTAAAGAAGGACAGAACATCAACGTACCTTTCTTGGTCTCGCAATTCCAGCTGGCAGATTCGTCGCACTGATTAAAACATATTGTTTATTCATACACGTGTCCATCATGGCTCTCATTGACTTCAATGCATTGCATTCCATCAAACGTCCGGCTCCAGTTTGCCTCCCAGGTGCGTAACAGGTAATGTTCCTAGTTGACATGGACTTGCACACATAACATAAGGTAAGCTATGTGGCATCAAACACATCTACAAGCAGGGACGTCACGGGCTCCCAGAAGGTGGGGGGGATGGACTTTCGGTGGACTATGCCCCTGACTTTACACTTTGGCTATTCAAAAATAGCAGATCTACAAGCAGATCTACAAGCTCATAGCGTGCCGCGCTATGAGCTTGTAGATCTGTTATTTTTGAAAAAGCGCAAAAAACATTTGTAACTGTCTTATGTAAACAAATTCTGTATTTTCAAAATTTTGCGTTTTTTGGGCGGATTTGGTTAGTTTTTTTTCGTGTTTTGGTTACTTTATTTCGGTTTTAGGGTTAGGGTTAGGTTATTTAATTCTTATTTTTGCCTGATTTTACCGATTTATTATAAAAAATATATATATATATTTTATTTTTTTCAAAAAGTGGGGGGTATGCAATCACGGATCTGTGAGAGTGAGGGTGTCGCGTCGTACGCACAGTGAATGGCCGTGACGCCCCTGTCTACAAGTTACTATGATCAACAAAAGAAGCAGCAATGCACAGTGACCTGTAGTTCACAATCCTGTACTTTGAAGTCATAACCACAAGAGGGGAGCATTTATTAAATTATAATATCCCTTGCTGATAGGAGTTTCAGGTGTTACAGTGCCCTCAGTGTTAAGAAACATTCTGTTCGAGGCACAGTTGAAGCTTTTCTTTTCTGAAAGTACCTAACTGTATGTGTAATTTAGCAAAATAAATAATTTTAAACCTCATTTTCTCTAGCATAGTGGTTCTCAACCAGTGGTCCGGGGACCGCCAGTGGTCCTTGAGGGGCTTCCAGGTGGTCGCCAGCTAAATGATGGAGAGTTGGTAACTCTCCATCAATCTAATTGCCCTGAAAAGCCCTTACTGATTTTTGTGACCAATGGCCTTTTCTCTAGTGCCACCGTTTTCAAAATTCCCATTTGCACATGTTACATCAGAATTAAATGGGCAGATTGCCATTCAAATGAATGCATATAAACAGGTTACACAGAGAGCAAACAGCCAAGTCAGTTTTCTTGTGTTCAAATGTACGGCTGATCAGATAAAAAAGCACCCAGGATTGTATCCTGGGTGCTTTTTCATCTCTGCGATCATGGAATGCAGTTACAACAAGACACATAATTAATTCATGCAACTCGCACAAGCAACTGATTTAAATATTTGAATCTCCTTCACTTTCATAGACATTTTTGATTCATAGCAAACCAAGCATTCAAAACACAACTCCCAAACATGATTCAAGTGGAATGAAATCATGTTCAGCCACTTGAATGGCAAATAGGAGAGCCCAAAATAACACTTGCCATGATGACATGAAGTGTTATTTGGTGCCTCCGACTGGCCATTAAAGGGGAAGAACAAAATACAACAGTACCTTCTAATAGAGGATGTACATGTAATAGTGGTCTGCCTATTTTCAAACAGCTTTCTCAGTTGCACTTTACCAGACAAGAAGTTCCTTCGGCTATTATTATTATTCAAATACACTATCATTATTCAATGCACATTCATTCTATATCATATGCCCTAAGCATAATCGAGCAGTCGTCCCTTACAGGGAGTTATTCATGGCATGAATTTTGGACCGGTTTGCCAAAATACCATCAACAATTAAAGTTAAACAAAAAACACAGAATCAGCCCAAGAACAGCATTTAGGGTGCAAATTCAATACCCCGTCTCACCCGTTGGAACACACATGCAGCATATTGAAGTGAACAAAGCTGGTTCAAACCTATTACATTAATATCTGTAGGATTTCTGACGTGAAACAGCGAGGTATGTTCTTCTTCCCCATGAAACGAAGCAACAAAAAAAAACATGTTAACAATTTATGGACAAAAACAAAATCATTATTCAATTCGCTTGACACCAATTTTCAGACTTGCCTTAGGAGAGAACCAAACGGCAAAGGCATAGAAAAATAGTTATTTATGATAATCAACATGATACTGTTCAGCAAAACCTATAGGCTCTATGCACAGAAGCCATATTGGGAATGAATTGGGCCCCTTCCTTACTTCCTTCACAGGTGTTACCAATGATACTAATTAAGGCTCTGTTCCATTTAATGTGGCATAGTGGTTGTCTTATTTTAAAGGACGGGTGTTACGGGTCCATTTGGTTCCATTTGTACACTCTCAGAGTTACACACCCACCATAAGGGGCCATTTGGGAACCAAAATGGAGTGTTTCTAGTGAGCCAACATGCACAATATCAGCACCCTGACCAGAATGGAACAGAGCCTTCATTAATATCATTGGTAACACCTGTGAAGGAAGTAAGAAGAGGCCCAATGTCTTTCCAATATGGCTGCTGTGCATTCCAAACTTCAGCACAGACTCCTTCATTTACTGTATAACATGTAACATAATTCCAACCTGTCTTAACCCATTCAGTCCAGGGACGCATCTCTGTCATTTTAGATTTCTTTGGCTATTCAAAAATAGCAGATATACAAGCACCAAGCCGCGCTATGAGCTTGTAGATCTGCTATGTTTGAAAAATCGTGAACATTTAAATCTTTGAATATATATATATTTTTAAAGTGAACATTTGTAACTCAAATCTTTGCTTCTGTGGACTTTCCTGGAACAGAATATTTTACAAAAATATATATTTAAAGATTTGCACAACCTTTCACGATTTTTTAATAGCCAAAGAAATCTAAAACGACACGAGATGCGTTCCACGGATTGAATGGGTTAAATTGAAACGAAAAAGGGACAACACAGAACTTAAAATGGGACAAGTAAATGGACTATTGTAGATATCAGGCGAGAAACAAGGGTGTCTATCCCCTTTTACAATGTGCACTATCATTATTATACTCCGTCATACAATGGTGTCGCGGCCCACAAATAGCTGTTCTACAAGCTCACAACGCGTCGAGTCTTAGATCAGACCAAGCAGATCAGCTATTTTTGGAGTGCGACACAGAGCATGAATTCAGAATTAAGGCCTTTTCACACAGTTAGTGACTGTAGCCCCAAGTAATTAATTCTGTGTTTTTGTTGTTGTTTTGTTTTACTTTCTTCGTTTTCTTCTTCTCCTTTGTTGTTATTGCCGTTTTAGTTGTCTATGTCGCCGCGGCCGGGCGGCCGTGTGATCCTGCGACTGCCTCTCTTCCCCGTGGGGCCCTTGGGTTTGGCGAAGGCCTGCTTGTGAGCGTGCTGCTTCGGATGAACCTCCTCGTACAGGAAGTCAGCAGTGAGCTCCTCCCCGTTGTTGATCTCCATCTATACAGCACACAAAACGTTGACACTATTATCGTTTACGTTGGACCCAGTGGTGGAACGTAACTAAGTAAGCTCACAAGAGGTGTGAGTCTGGTCTGGACTTGTTTGTAGTTGATTACATTAAAGGTAGGGTAAGTGATTTGCTTTGGTTAAAATAAGTGTTAAATAGCTCTATATTCTGATAGTACTCATTGCTATAGAGTGTTTGTTCAGTATTAGGAGTCTCCTTGTCTCTCCAGCTCTTTATTAAATAGAAAATGCATTTTCATTTCAGTTTCAGTTTCATTTCCAATTTTATCCAACCAGGACAGAGACCTCAATCAGGATATAGATTAAACAAGTGAAATTGGAAGTGATGACACTAAGAAATGAGCTGACAAAATTGGAACTGGAACACTATACAAATTAAGCTTAAAAATGGGTACTTTCTCCTGATTGGCTGAGATTTTGACACATACCGAAAAATGTATTTTCTGTTTATTAAAGAGCTGGAGAGACATGGAGACTCTTGTTACTGAACAAACACTTTATAGCAATGATTACTATCAGAATATAGTATTTTAACCTTTTAACAAAATACTTTTTGTTTTAACCAAAAAATATCACTTACCCTACCTTTAAATTCATTGAAAACGTATTGCTGTTGTCCACTGGATTACTTTTAGGCAATTTTGTTGTTCTACATAACTTATTTCAGAGGTTTATTACTACACAAGCAGCATAGTAAATTACCTAAACTTGCTGAAATGAAATGCTGGATTCAAAGCTCTTCTGCCGATATTCTGTGCATTGACTGACAAGGGACAGGTGAATGTAATCAGACTGGAAGATTTGCTGGTCTAGCCTATACACAAATCTACAACCAAATACCCCTATACACAAAATGCTACACACACACACACACACACACACACACACACACACACACACACACACACACACACACACACACACACACACACACACACACACACACAAGATGCCTAAAATGATTTATACTTTTAACTTATAACGTGGTTTGTAGGTGTGTTGCCTACTAGGAATTTGTTCCTTCTGGGTCTGGCAGAACCAGGTCTCCTGGTCTTGTTAAGATAACTGATTCAGTGCATATTGATCAAAGAAGAGATGGAGTGCTACTTGGGAGAGATAGATAAAGATCTATTTATGTGCTTGTACTGTAGATTTATATTGGTCAAATAGAGATGCTTAGATTGTCTAATGCTAGTGTTTTTTATTCTGTACTGTAGCACTTTGAGGTGTGTATTAAATGTAAAGTGCAGTATAAATAAAATTGATTATTATTTTATTATTAAGAGAGTCTGTGATTTATCCAAACAGAAACAGGTGCTCTTTGGAGATGGATAAATTGTAGGTCAAATTGAAGTTCCTCCTTTGTGAAACTTTCATGAAGGTAGAGGCTATATAGACACTATTTGGGTTAATACTAATTTTATATGAAATGTGTTTTATGTATTGAACTTGGTTATGGAGATGATTCAAATGTGTTTTTGTGTTTTTTCAGGGACAACAGCATGTCAGGGAGGCAAAGAAAAGGGAGGGGTGCAGGGGCATTGGACATTTCTTTTCACCGGAGCAACAGATCCAATGCAGAAAACATTTTCAAATGCATCTCTTCATCAATGGAAGACAAAGACCTTGCATGGTCCAACTGTGTAGGGTTTAGTAGTGATAACTGTAATGTAATGATTGGTAAAAATAACTCTGTGTTATCTAGAGTGAAAGCACTTGCAAGCAATAGTTGTGCCAAAACAGCAGCTAAAGAGCATTCATTGTCACCTGAATGTCTTCTTATAGATCTACTATTATTTTGAAAAAAAGTTCAAAGAGAAGAGAAAACTTGAAAGAGTTTCGAGAATTCTGCAATGTTGCTCAGGAGAGAGTTCCGAAACATTGTCCTACACGCTGGCTTTCTTTAGGCAAAAGTCTGGATCATCTCATCCGTCAGTGGCCAGCATTTCTTTCATACTTTGAATTGATGAGTGAGAATCAACATTTACGTCATATTCAGGCAAGACTGAAAGACCCCATGATGAAAATCTATGCCTGCTTTTTGCACAATGTCACACAGTGCTTTGACAAGTTTAATTGTTTAATTGCTGCTGCAAGACCTAGCTAACTCCAAAATCCAAAACATGGCAGAGTTGGATGTGACCCAAACTGAAATTCAACGTCCAGATGAAGCCCTGTATATTGGCTATCTTGCGTCAAAATTGTTGAGAGAAGAGGACGGAGAAGAAATAATGCCTCACATAAGACGTCGGTTCTTCAAAGATGCCAGAAACTGCTACGTGAAGAACTTTCAAAAGGTTTTGGAGAAGTTCCCACTGACCGAGTATGTCTTCAAGAATCTGACAGTAGTCGATCATGAGAACCAAGACGATGTCAGCCCAGAGCAGGTTTTGAGATTAGCTGAGATATTTCCAAATATCATAAAAGAGGATGCCAGAGAACAGTTGCATTTGGAGGTATATATTGGTACTAATCTTGAGGTACTTGTGCCAGTTTTCAAAAGTTTACCTGTGGATGAATTCTGGGGGAAGCTGTCCCATCCAGCAGCCAGCTCATGTATAGATTTTCATCATCATCCAGCTCTGCCTGTGTCCCTCTCCTGTCCAGTCATCAAAGACTCTGCTCCTGTCCAGCCATCCAGCTCTGCCTGTGTCCCTCAATAATTGTCAAATAGTGAGTAATTTGTCAGTCAACACAGTACATTATTGTTATTATTGGAGATTAATGTAGTCTATTGTGGTGTCCACTAGGTGTGATGTCCAGTGTGGACAGCTTCTGTTCAGTCATCAAAGTGTCTAGCTCCTGTCCAGCCATCCAAAGCCTCTGCTCATGTCCAGCCATCCAGCTCAACAAGCACAGTACATTATTGTTATTGTTATTATTATTGTTATTGGAGGTTAATGATGTCTATGGTGGTGTCCACTAGGTGTGATATCAAAGTGTGGACAGCTCCTGGCCAGCCATCCAACAAAGCCTCTAGCTCCTGTCCAGCCATCCATCTCAGCCTGTGCCCCCCAGCCATGGTATAATGGTGAGTAAATTGTCAGAAGCACAGTGCATTACTATCTCCAGTAATAATATTACTAGAGTCTATTATGGTATACACTAGGACAGGTGTGGTCATTATTTGTATAGTTTTTTCAGGGCAAGGCATCATTTCTACAACAGAGGAAATATCATTGGAAGAATTGTTATTATTGGTATGTTTAATGATGCAACATGACATTGAAAAACTCAACTAGCACAACTGTCAAAGGATTTGTATTTGCAAATGTCTTGAACTTGACATTACGACAGGACTGGATGTTATGGCACAATTCAAAATAAATCTGTTCAAGGCACTAATTGCAACTCTTTCACTATTAAAACAAATGCTATTAAAATGTGGGTCATCATTCAGCATCATATGCTAGCTATAGTTGTCTCTTGCAGTTTTAAGCAAAATATTGTAGACGGGTAAAGGTTTGAGAACCGCTGGTCTAATCATTTGAAACAGGGGTGTTTTCCCACATGGAATGGAAATGTATATATGAACATATTTGCCAATATATGCCATATTCAGGTGCATATATGTGGATTTACAGGAAATATAATATATAGCTCATATATATCCACATATATGTTAAACATAATAGCTGCACTAATGATGGCCAAATAACTAATACTCCAGGCTGAAAGAGTTTAAAGTGTCTGTATGTGTATTAATAGATAAAGATCTGTTTAAGTGCTTGTAGAATTGCTGGTTTTTGAGATAACTGATTCAGTGTATATTGATCAAATAAGAGATGGAGTGCTACTTGGGAGAGATAGGTCTATTTATGTGCTTGTGCTGTTGATTTATAGTGGTCAAATAGAGATGCTTAGATTGTTTTACGTTTTTTTTTTATTCTGTACTGTAGCATGGTGAGGTTTGTATCAAATGTAAAGTGCAATAATATTAGTGGCTCCTGTGGGAATCTAGGTGACTGGTGCACCCACTGCACCTGACCTGGTCACATGACCAGGAAGTATAAAAGTCTATTTCCTCCCAGTAGAGAGCCATTTGACTCTGCTGCAGAGGATGGTGTTTCCCCTCTCAGTAAGGGTGAAGGAGAACGCGTGGTAGGCCAAAGCTCAACTTTGTGTAGCACATTATAACATTTGTAAGGCTACCCTTTTGTTTGTTGCAGCTAATGCTACTGCTAGCATATTGTTTGTTTGAGCACATGCTACTACTTTGTTTGTTTGAACATATGGATGCTACCATGCCTATAGCACTTTAATTTGTATCTACATTTTTAGTTTTTATTCTATTCAAATGTATTTATTTTATTTCAGTTTACAAACGAAGTGACCACCAGTGAGCTGCTGTGCGGTGTCTAGAGACCTGGAGATACTGGTACAGTTGTATCGATTTTATGTGTTGCCTCTTTGTGCATTTTAATGTATTTTTAGTTTTGTAACATCACTGTCTTCTTCTTGTAGCCGTGGTGCTGGAATTGTCCCCTGCCCTATTGTCCCTGCATTGTGCTGCATGTGTCCATTCACTGCAAAGCAAAGTAGGTTTATGCTGTCTGTTCTTTTTAATGATTTGATTACAGTGTTTGCATTATGTTGAAATACTAGGGCTGGCAACTACAGTAATGTGTTTTGTCTGTTTCCTTGAAGGGACCTGTCCAGCCACTGTTTTCCACTGTTATTTTGATTTGTTTATTTGAGTTCATTCATTTGAGGTACAGTAGTTAGGCAGTGGTTTTAGATTTGCATTTATAGTGACATTGTTTGAATTGGTTCTCTCTTCTTCTTCTTATGTTACAGTAACCGTGTTCAAGGCCGGGTCCGCCCTGTTACACACGCCTTCCATTCCATTCCATTGGGACTGCACTGTGGGACCTTTGGTTCTTATTGGTGTGTATGTAAAATGTTACACTGCATGTTTTTGTATCGACTTTTATATTTTATATTGCATGAGTTTGGTGCCATGCCTGTCCCCTTCGCTTTCCCCCAATTGTACCCTGGTAGTATTGTGTGTACGGGCCGACCCGCCTTTCCTTATTAGAAGAGAAAACTAACTTGTCACTTTATATTCTTGCCTTATTGACTATTGCCTGATATTTTAATAATCCATGTTATTACATAGTTGTTTAATAAAGTATATTATATTTTGACACAAACTGCCTCTGGTAAATTGTTCCTGTGTAAGGGAAAGTGGTCATATTACACCGTGTTGAACATTCTAAGGTTGAGGGGTTCCTCCTGCCCCCTCCACAAGCGGGAGGTGGCGTAGTCAGGCATATCATTTAGCTCCAGTTACTACATTGTGAAACTTTCTTTCATGCTTGTGGATCTGCAGTGTTGGTCAACACTGGGTTAGACTTAACCTGACTCCCCCAGATGGGGGCGGTATGACGCAAGCTTCCATCTGGCGTAGTCAGGTTAGGTTAGACTTGATCTCTCAAGAACAGTACATCAGAACAATAAATCAGTAAAATAAGAAGGAAACCCGAAATAAAATCACGAAAAAGTAACACAAATCCACAAAAAAACGAAAGGTGGGATGTCTCATGTACCACTGTATTTCAATGTTAATGTGTATACCCTATTTGGGCATGTTTCTGCATGTTACTGCATGTGCATGTACAGTGTGTACTGGTTTGTACTTATATTTTTCTAGGGTTAGTTTTTGTGCTTATATATTTTATATATATGTATGTTTCCATATGAAGTTTGCTATCGTTGGGTGAACTTGTTGTTGTGTGGTGGAAGTGGCTAGTTTTGGGAGAGCTCTTATCTTGTCTGTCTGCATGGATGCATTTTGTTGTATTGTTTGTGTATTGTATGCTTTGTTCATTTGTGCTAAGGACCCCCTCGCAAATGAGATGATGCATCCTAAGGGGTTTTATCCTTGTAATAAAGGCACTAAATAAATATATAATTATACAATACAACATATAATCACCTATGTTCGGTATCTCCTTATACAGTCAGTAGGTGTTTAGAAACATGATCGTGGGAAATCACCTGTGGGTGAGAAAGAAACGTCACGCAGGTACCTTTTTGCAGACTTTTCTTTTTTTATTTCAACTGGAGTCGAACAAGCTGTTTTCTTTCATGAGTTTCAGATCAGACATTATAGGATGCAAGGTTAAAGTTCATTAATATAGACTGAAGTGATCACTGATAAATAACATTTACACAGAATATTGACCCGGGACCAGTTTATTTTACTAGCTGTTCCAGCATCATTTTGTAATGATAAAACACTATTGTGCTGATCAGATGAATAGTCACCAAGTTATGGTCATTTGAAGCGTTAAACACTGCTGTAACACTGTTATAGTGCCCCATATGTGTGCATATTTGTTCATGTTTTTGGTCAGACTATTCTCATGCCAGACCTGTGAGCAGTGTCTGTGCCAAGTTTGGTGTGGATCGGTGCATCGGTGCACCTGCATGGCCACTTGGGGCCACCTCACGGGGGGCCTGGGGGCCATGCTGTGGCCCCTGGTGTGACTATTCTCATTACAGTGTCTGTGTGTATGACAACAAATGTTATTATTTCTTTATGAATTTATTTATATGACTCTTTACTGGAAAAAAAGTTATATTACAGTAACATGTTACTTTTACCATGTTACTTACCAACACTGGTACCACCAAAGTCGTTGATGTGTTTGTGTGATCAAGTTGGAAAACTTGATCACAAAAACGCACCAAGCTGTAAAGGATTGATGAAAAATATGGTAAGTGTATTACTGCAGACTAGGGGTCCTCAAAGTGGGGTCGGGGGACCCCCAGGGTTTCTTGAGGGGGTTCCAAAAATGGGGAACAATTTAAGCACCCCATTAAAACCCCATTTTATTATTTGGCTATTAAAAAATATCGATCTACAAGCCCTGCTATTTAAAAGCAGGGCTTCAATTAAATGAATCTAAATCTGAAGTAATTATATTCACCCCCACCTGCCCCAACGCAGAAATTGTTGAAAATCTCACTTCACGTCTCGGTGCCCTCTTCAAAACTGTTAAAAAGAAGGCCCGTAACCTGGGTGTCATGTTTGACCCAGAGCTGTCTTTTGACATCCAGGTAACGAAGATAGTTCAGTCCTGCTTTGTCCAGCTCAGACAACTAGCAAAGGTCAGGCCTTTCCTTAGCTGCAGACCTAGAAAAGGTCATTCACGCTTTTATCTCCTCCAGACTTGACCATAGGCTCTATTCACAGCAGCCATATTATGAAGACATTCACAGGTGTTACCAATGATACTAATGAAGGCTCTGTTCCATTCTGGTCATAACAGAGTCAGGGTGCTGATATAGGGTGCATGTTGGCTCACTGGAAACACTGTTACACCAGTGCGTCTACAGTTGGGGTCCAGGGACCCTCATGGGCTTCCAAATGGCCCCTTACCTGTGTGTAACTCTGAGAGTGTACAAATGGAACCAAATGGACCCGTAACCACTGTGCTAGACTAAATGGAACAGAGCCTTCATTAGTATCATTGGTAACACCTGTGAAGGAAGTGATAATATGGCTGCTGTGAATAGAGCCTATTGCAACGCACTTTATTCAGGGATCAGTAAGCGAAATGTTCAAAGACTGCAACCGAAAAGCTGCTAGGCTCCTGACCCGCACAAGGAGAGGTGAGCACATTACACCAGTCCTTGCCGGTCCTTAATTGGTTACCTGTGAGTTTTAGAATTGATTTTAAGATTTTACTGCTTGTTTTTAAAGCCCTAAATGGTCAGACTCCTGCGTATATGTGATCTTTTAACTCCTTAAAAGCCAGGCCGCTGCCGGAGGTCATCCAGCAGGGCCTTATTGACGGTACCAAAGTCTCGCCTTGTCAGCAGGCTTTTGCCGTTCGGGCCCCTCGGCTGTGGAACTCACTGCCTGAGGACCTCGGGCAGGCAAACTCAGTGTCCTCTTTCAAATCTCTTCTAAAAACTCACCTCTATCGCATAGCTTTTTCCTAGATTATGACCTGTTGTACTATTTATTAAATTAATGTCTGATTTGTATTGTATTTTTAACTGTCGTTATTGTAAAGCACCTTGTTTTTGAAAGGCGCTATATAAATAAAGATATTATTATAAAAAACATATATTATTATTGCATTTTTTTCCAGGGTCAAACCACATTATGACTGGACTACTATAAGTTTTGTTCTTTATCCTGTGCAATGCTATGTATAAATTATTATATAGTATACAAAATGCAAGCCCTCAAACCACTATGAATTTAACCTCAAACTTCCCTTCAAGTTCCCCTCAAACTTTTTATACACCGGGGCAGCTTGTCTCTTTTATATGCCGTTGATAATTCTGAAATGTGTTATGTTAATTATGTTATCTTTGATAAAGAGACATGTCAAAGTGTCCTAGAGCAAGATACTGAACCCATAACTGCTTGAGAAGGGGCTATGTAAAGCACTTTGGATAAAGGTGCTATAGAAATGCAGACAATAATTCATCTGATATCTGAAAATATATGTCATCCTATTATTGTCTTATCTTATGTCTCATCTCACGATATTTGAAACAACAAAACAATACTATCCTACAGACCTGTGATCACTACTTCATTCAAGTACTTTAAGAGTATACATGATAGATTAAAGAAAATTGGGACTTTTTTTTTAGGTATTGAGGATCCAAAGGTCGGGGCTGGTCGTGGGTTCGATCCCCACCTATGCCATGAAAAAAAACCTGCAAGGAATTAAAATAAAAAAAATCCTTATTGTTTTAACCATCTAAACGGACCAAGAAATCGCTTTTCTCAACATCACCTAACCTATTTGTACTATTGTATTATGACAATATGTAGGCCTACAGTACATTGACAAACTTTGACAGATGCCTGTTAAGCATAACCCTTCAGAGACTGTACTTCATTCATGACTTATAATATTTTAGATCTATTCATATATTAATTGGTGATAGATGTACACACTACAGTATATATAAATGTATATATTCCCTGTACATTTTATATTCATTGTTAGACTGTACATAATTATTTTCACTTATTCACCTCAAATGCAGATCAGTATATCTATTATCTATTAGATAGATCTAGATATCTAGATATAGCTAATCTATTATTTCATCTTGGTTTGGAACAAATTTAATTAAATGTTCCTTGTATTTCATTCTAACTAATGCTGCTGCCATTATGATAAATCTACACACTTTTTACTACTTATTTTTGAGTGGTGCCAACCACTCCTACATTTGACTGTGTCCGTATGTCCATCCGTCCGTATGTCCGTCCGTCTGTATGTCCGTCCGTATGTTTGAGCACGGCTGATTGGTCAAGCTACACGTGACAATATGTTGTTGCTGATTGCAACACAAGGATGCAACCAGTTACACTTTCAAAGGCACCACTCTCTTCACACTGTGTGATTTTTAGCCGCATGCTTGCAGCGGCTCTATAAACAGCACTAGTCCTAGTCCAACACCCGAGTGACATTTTGTGACACCTAAGTGTCATTGGCTGCCCTGGCTGTCCTTCACACTTCCCCCCTTTTAAGCCAATGGGGAGACGAAAATTTAATGGACACGTTAGTCAACGAATTAGACGAAACGAAAATGTTAGGGCGGGACGAATGGAGAAGAGATCCAATCAGAATTATTCTTTTTGTGGGGCTACTTGGGAAGGGATCCAATCAGAACGATCCCCATTGTTAAGTTAGGTTGATCCACCCGGAAGCAGACCATATTAGGGGCCAGCATGGACGAACACAAATCACAACAAGGCAACGCACAGAGTTACACGACACAGGAGGAGGAAAAAAGTGTATTTAGTTTAAAAAAACCTGAGTCGCGTTATTATTCCCGTAATTTTAATGTATTGTGCATCCCAAAAGATACTTTATTAACCACGTTATGGGGCTGTAATGACTTACATTAACATCATCAAATAGCATCTTTTTTTTACTGAGGGATCACTTCCGCCTTTTTCTTCTTCGACGGTGTAAACAATGACTATGTCTATGTTGCCAGATTACCGAGAGAGAAATCAGCAACCAGGTGATGATTATTAGGCTACATGAGCCCTTTAAACCTATACGCAACGGCTATTTGAAAATAGACTATTTGGAAATAGCCGATCTACAAGCTGTCAAGCTCACAACAAATAAAAAGCAACTACTAATATTTACAAGCAACTTCACAGAAAACGAGGTCGCTCATAATAAGCATACAGGGCAACACTAGTTCTTGACGTGTGTTGTGGAACACGTCTACACTAGCGTGTGTGTCACCTACATGGTCAATCTATATACCATTTTAAAGGTACGGGCCTTGTGATTAAAAGTATGCTAACAATTCCAAGACAGCATCAAAAGTCAAAGCTAAAATCAACGCCAAAGTCCGACATGTTGTTTCATGAAAATAGCAGATCTACAAGCTCACAACGTGTCGCTGCCTTGTGTGCTTGTAGATCTGCTATTTTCGTGTTTTAATTCTATACTTTAATAAGAAAAGACATTAATGAAACCAAATGGAACCATTTGGGACTTTTGTTCATGTAACTTGGAGGCAGTATATTTTTTATTTACCCCTCTTACTAGGGAACATGGGCAGTTTTACAAGCGTGCCTGTATTCAGTGTATTGTAAGGTCACTTAGTGTTGTGAATGATTAGTAGCCTTAAAGCTACTATTTGAATACTTTTGTGTGGCTGGCTGTGCATCACTCTGACTGCGTCTTTCATTCATTCAGAAACGTGTTAATTGTCCATCACCTGACAACCATTGTTGTGCTGTTGACGACCATTAGGCTACCTGTACAAAAAGCCTGCCACATGCGGCTTTATTATGACTTTGGTCATTCTTGTTTTATTGTATCTTACTCTGTATGAGATGTAATAACTAAACATCTTGAATATTATGACACCTGAACTTATCTCCCCTCCAATGGGGATGAACCATTGAAGTAATCTGGATCCTTGAGGTAAAAGTATAACATTCACTATAGTAAAAAAAAAAAAGAAATTCAACTGCATGAAAAGTATTTTTTTTTCTATAAACTATTTTACTTTTAATCTATAAATTTACATAATACAACATTGTTACAACAAATATATACATCGTCACTGTTGGGTGGGAACCTTGTATGTCCAAAATCGTTTCTTTTTTATTACTAAGCCCATTTAAAAATCTCCAAGCTGACAACACGTCGACGCCTTGTGGGCTTGTAGATCTGCTAAAATAGTGAAAATAGCCGATCTACAAGCTGACAACACGTCGATGCCTTGTGGGCTTGTAGATCTGCTAAAATAGTGAAAATAGCTGATCTACAAGCTGACAAAACGTTGACGTTGAGAAATGGACGGGAGGGAGACGATTTTATTGGCAGCAAATGGACAGCTGACGGGAGCGTTTTGATTGGAAACAAATCAACAGGGGGGAAGAGATTTCACTGGCAACAAGTGGATTGGGTGCATTTTTATTGGCGACATGTGGACGCGGGGGAGCGCCGCGATTGCCCCAAAAAGGACCGGACGAGGTAAACGGACGGCCGCCTCTGTGGGTGCATCCACACATGTACGTCAAGTTGACGCTAAGGTTGCAAGCCCTTGTTCCGGTTCCGGCCATTTTTGTCCGTTACTCAATGAAAACCGGAACCCGAATATGCTTTTCAGATGGACGTTGGGACGGAACTTCCGGTTTTTAACTTAACATGGGAGTGGATGGGACTTCCGACTTCCGTGCGACAACTTGACGTACATGTGTGGATGCACCCTATGCACCACCGTTCTGCCACCGGGGCAGCTTGTCTCTTTTGTATGCTGTTGATAATTCTGAAATATGTTAGTACACCTTTGATAAAGAGACATGTCAAAGTGACCTATCAAGATACTGAACTCATAACTGCTTGAGAAGGGGCTATGTAAAGCACTTTGGATAAAGGTGCTATAGAAATGCAGACAATTCATCTAATATCTGAAAATATGTCATCCTATTATTGTCTTATCTTGTGTCCCATCTCACGATAATTGAAACGACAAAACGATACTATCCTACAGACCTGCATATTTAAGATAAACTGACAATGAACAGTCTTCAGACAAACAATGAAGATGATGTGTGTGTGTGTGTGTGTGTGTGTGTGTGTGTGTGTGTGTGTGTGTGTGTGTGTGTGTGTGTGTGTGTGTGTGTGTGTGTGTGAGTGTGTGTGTGTGTGTGTGTGTGTGTGTGTGTGTGTGTGTGTGTGTGTGTGTGTGTGTGTGTGTGTGTGCGTGCGTGCGTGCGTGCGTGCGTGCGTGTGTGTGTGTCTGTGTGTGTGGATGGATCTGAGGGCGGAACACACACGCGTTGAGTAATGAACTATATTTCAAAACGTCAGAGGCGACGCTTGACATGTTTGACATTTACTGTAAGATCTGTTTCAATATGCAAATATCTCGACCTGTATTGTTAGAAGGATTGCAATCCAGATAATGTACAGAGTGCTGCATTCATCCCTAGATATGTGCATAGACCGGTTTATTAATTGCAATGGTACAGCACACAGTATAACATAGGTGCACAATGCGTCATGCAACAGCCATGTGCCATGTGAATGGCACAGCACATGCACGCAAGTTACATTTCTTTGTTAAGACTTTCAGAGGTCTTTTAAGTCCAGTTTGTTGCAAATCTTTGAATATATTTTTTTTCAAAACAACATTTGTAAGCCCTAACTCAAATCTTTGCTTCTGGGGGTGCCTGGAACAAAACATTTTGAGATGGGGGTCCACGGCCAAATACATATCTAAAAACGTTTTCTAAATCCTAACAGTATGTTGCTATACTGTAGCAGTGGTGCTCCAACTTTTCCATGTTAAGGACCCCCAAAATGATATGTATTTGGCCGCGGACCCCCATATCAAAAAGTTGTCCCAGGGACCCTGTTCCAGGAATGCGATAAAAATGAAATACATCTCCATGAATTCAAGGCTTCATGGGATGAGTACTTGATAGTAAACGAAAGTCATGTTATGAGGTGAACTACCCCTTTATGGAGAACTCCTAACGCTGTGGACCATGGGGCCAGAATAGGATGTCACATTGTGTAACAGTTATTATGCTGTCACTTCTGTCACTATTCCTCCTTGGGCCAAGATTCTTCCACTCACTGGCATCTTGAGAATTAATCACACACACCTCACCAGGAATGATTTTACATTTGTATCGTTCCTGGACCAACAATCAATGTTGTCGATAATCTGTCAAAACAAGAACGCATTGTCTATCACACACACACACACAAACACACACACACACACACACACACACACACACACACACACACACACACACACACACACACACACACACACACACACACACACACACACACACACACACACACACACACACACAGTGATAACACAGTGAGATAATAAAACAGTGTTTTATTATCTCCTGTCAATCATGCACACATGACAGAGAGAGAGAGAGAGAGAGAGAGAGAGAGAGAGAGAGAGAGAGAGAGAGAGAGAGAGACAGAGAGACAGAGACAGACAGACAGACAGACAGACAGACAGACAGAGTGAGACAGACAGACAGACAGACAGACAGACAGACAGACAGACAGACAGACAGACAGACAGAGTGAGACAGAGACAGAGAATGAAAATGGGAGGCAACAAACTGGAGTTTAACACCTCGGAAAGTGTTATCAAAGAAATGTAACTTGCGTGCGGTGCTTCACATGGTTGCCATTCATATCATATGACAAACGACTGTTGCATGACGCATTGTGCACGCACGTGTCACACAGTATGTTAAACTGTGCTGTACCATTGCAATTAATAAGCCGGTTTCTGCACGTCTAGGGATGAATGCAGCACTCTTTACATTATCTGGAATGCATTCTTCTAACAATACAGGTCTAGTTATTTGCATATTGAAACATATTTTAAATGTCAAACATAGCAAGCCTTGCCTCTGACAGCTATATATAGTTCATAATGCAACACGTGTGTGTTCCACCCCCAGATCCATCCTATGGAGGTCAGCACCCCTGCACCCCCCCCCCCCCCCCCCCCACACACACACACACACACACACACACACACACACACACACACAAACACATTTTAATTCTTTATTTGAATCCACAAACAGCTGAAACAGAGCAATATTCAACAAGTTATTTGGCTTTTTGTCATGCCGGCGATTGTTAGGCCACTCGTGGTCATTTTATATACATGGACCAGGCTTCCAAACATATTTATATCTGTACCCAAGGTTTGTTATGACTCTCAGTGGCGGTTGGCACTTGAATGCTTATCTTGTAAAGCCTGGTCCATGTACAAATGAAAAACACATCCCACCTCCAGAATCAGGACCTCCCTGTGACTGGTGTCAACAAAAACGAAATGTAGTTTGTTCAACGTAGGTTCGGGAGTAGAGACTCCAGGAGGGGCGAGATCCAAATATGGCAGTGGCGTGCGCCGCGGCGACCGCCGCGTCCGCCACGACCGCCACGGCGGGTGGCGGCCATCGTGGCGGCCGCCACAACCGCCGTCACGACCGCCACAGCGGGTGGTGGCCGTCGTGGCGGCCGCCACAACCGCCGTGGCAACCGCCGCGTCCGCCAGATCCTCCGCCATAACCGCCGCGTCCGCCAGATCTTCCGCCATAACCGCCGCCTCCGCCGCCGGCGCCGCGTCCGCCAGATTTTCCGCCATAACCGCCGCGTCCGCCAGATCTTCCGCCATAACCGCCGCCTCCGCCGCCGCGTCCGCCAGATCTTCCGCCATAACCGCCGCCTCCGCCGTGCCCGCCAGATCCTCCCCCGCCCTTCTGGCACGAGTGCCAAGCAAGCCTCTGCCAGCCTCCACAGCCCCTGGTCCCGACCAGACAGAGCATGCAGTTTTTTATCCGTGCGTAATTACGCACGTGTTCTGCTCTCCCCCCTCCCCCTCTACACCGATAACTCTTTGCCCAAAATAGCCGATCTCCAAGCTCACACTCCGCGCATATAGTCAATAAGATGGTTATTATTATTCATATTATTATTAGAATGACAAACTGATGCCCCGTTGAAATTATATCAAAACAAATGTCTGTCTGTCTGTCTGTCTGTCTGTCTGTCTGTCTGTCTGTCTGTCTGTCTGTCTGTCTGTCTGTCTGTGGGTAAGTCTATCTATCTATCTATCTATCTATCTATCTTTCAAGAATTACATTTCTCTCTATGAAGCGATATCAAGCGAAAATAATACTTCGTATTTGGAAGGTTTTCTGGCAGACATCTGCTTGTGTGCGTGCGCTCACCACCGTGATGGAGTGTCTGTCTGTCTGTCTGTCTGTCTGTCTGTCTGTCTGTCTGTCTGTCTGTCTGTGGGTAAGTCTATCTATCTATCTATCTATCTATCTATCTTTCAAGAATTACATTTCTCTCTATGAAGCGATATCAAGCGAAAATAATACTTCGTATTTGGAAGGTTTTCTGGCAGACATCTGCTTGTGTGCGTGCGCTCACCACCGTGATGGAGTGTCTGTCTGTCTGTCTGTCTGTCTGTCTGTCTGTCTGTCTGTCTGTCCAATCCAAAACAGCGTGTGTGTGTGTGTGTGTGTGTGTGTGTGTGTGTGTGTGTGTGTGTGTGTGTGTGTGTGTGTGTGTGTGTGTGTGTGTGTGTGTGTGTGTGTGTGTGTGTGCGTGCGTATGCGCGAGCGTGCGTGCGTGCGATGCGAAGCGTTGAAAGCTTGTAGCCTAGATCTGCTATTTGCACATAGCCGAGGTATAAAATAGGGCTAAAGTGGTTAATGTATGTTTCATAATATCGTAATTACGCACGTGTTCTGCTCCCCCCCCTCTACACCGATAACTCTTTGCCCAAAATAGCCGATCTCCAAGCTCACACTCCGCGCATATAGTCAATAAGATGGTTATTATTCTTCATATTATTATTAGAATGACAAACTGATGCCCCGTTGAAATTATATCAAAACAATTGTCTGTCTGTCTGTTTTTCTGTCTGTCTGTCTGTGGGTAAGTCTATCTATCTATCTATCTATCTATCTATCTATCTATCTGTCAAGAATTACATTTCTCTCTATGAAGCGATATCAAGCCAAAATAAAACTTCGTATTTGGAAGGTTTTCTGGCCGACATCTGCTTGTGTGCGTGCGCTCACCACCGTGATGGAGTGTCTGTCTGTCTGTCTGTCTGTCTGTCTGTCTGTCCAATCCAAAACAGCGTGTGTGTGTGTGTGTGTGTGTGTGTGTGTGTGTGTGTGTGTGTGTGTGTGTGTGTGTGTGTGTGTGTGTGTGTGTGTGTGTGTGTGTGCGTATGCGCGAGCGTGCGTGCGTGCGATGCGAAGCGTTGAAAGCTTGTAGCCTAGATCTGCTATTTGCACGTAGCCTAGGTATAAAATAGGGCTAAAGTGGTTAATGTATGTTTCATAATATCGTAATATATATATATCTGACAAGTAACTAAACACAAGTTACAGATCGACCCATTAACTCTAGTTATTCATTAATTCACACCAGCAGTACTGAAAATGACGTCAATTTCGGCCAATAGGCCTGTTTTGCATAAACAAGAAAATTATCAAATTCAGTGCTGATATTTCATAAATAGGTAGTAATTCTGCTACAACCGTGCAATCAATGCACATAGCCTACTGTTGAATACTCCCATGATGAATGCCTGCTGCTCGCTTTCTGAGTGTTGATTTAATGAAGTGCCTAACTAATATAACAGAATTGATCTAGTAATATTTGGATTATTACTATCAGCTACATCCATCTTGCAACATTGACCAAAAATGTGACGTGGAAAGGACTGGACTATGTTTTGCCAACACTGTATTTTATTTCATACTGAAAGCTACGAGCCAAGTCAAAGAGTGTTTAACACCGATATAGAAAATGTACATGGTTGATGAAACATAATTTGTAATTATTGGATTTTGGGGGGGGGGTTATTTGAATGTCATACCAATGGCATGATTTTTATTTGTGTAAAGTCCTTGTTATCCATAGATTTTTTATTTAGATTTGATAGAGTGTTATTGTGCTGTGCTGGTTTTGTATAATGTACATCGAGTGATCCCACGCTTACAATGTGACTTTGGTAAATGAATCATCGTTTCATGTCAATATGGATACATGTGTACATCTCATTTGCTGTTGTGCTATTAGGCTGTATTTTCCAATGCATGTCTACAAAAGAAATTGTGTGTTGTGTATTTGAAATAATATTAAATATTTTCAATGTATCTGTTGTCAGTGTTAAGATTAATACGATGATTATTAATGAACAGGTACATTAAATTAACCACTATATAGTCAGATTCTCTCTCTCTCTCTCTGTCTCTCTCTGAGTATCCATAAAAGTACGTATAGCCTATCTTATGCAGATGATGATTATTATTATCCAAAGTGGTGTCCCGCCCCCCCCCCCATAAAAAGAATAATAATCATAATATTAATAGTGATAATTGTCATAAGGGTAATAATAATAATAATAACAATAATAACATATATTAATAATAAAATAGCATGACATAAAAATATGAATAACAACAATAATAATAATAATAATAATAATAATAATAAAGACAGCTGGAATTTAACTCATTAAATACTTAAGTACGCTTTAGAGGTATTTGTACTTTAATTGAGCTATTTCCAATTCTTTTACTTCGACTCCACTACAAATAATGTAGTTTTACTACCACTACAATTATTTGAAAAATTTAGTTACTAGTTACTTGTCAGACATATATTACGATATTATGAAACATACATTAACCACTTTAGCCCTATTTTATACCTAGGCTATGTGCAAATAGCAGATCTAGGCTACAAGCTTTCAACGCTTCGCATCGCACGCACGCACGCTCGCGCATACGCACACACACACACACACACACACACACACACACACACACACACACACACACACACACACACACACACACACACACACACACACGCTGTTTTGGATTGGACAGACAGACAGACAGACAGACAGACAGACAGACAGACACTCCATCACGGTGGTGAGCGCACGCACACAAGCAGATGTCGGCCAGAAAACCTTCCAAATAAGAAGTTTTATTTTCGCTTGATATCGCTTCATAGAGAGAAATGTAATTCTTGACAGATAGATAGATAGATAGATAGATAGATAGATAGATAGATAGATAGATAGACTTACCCACAGACAGACAGACAGACAGACAGACAGACAGACAGACAGACAGACAGACAGAGTTACGTGCGTAATTACGCGCAAGACAGAGAGATGCTTTCAAAAACAGCAGATCTACAAGCTCATAGCATGGGATTCGACTGACTTGTTAGTCTCATTTGTAGAGGAAAGATGTCTGTCTGTGTGTGCGCACACACACACACACACACACACACACACACACACACACACACACACACACACACACACACACACACACACACACACACACACAGACCGAACCAGGCCGTTGGAGCACACTCACTATGAATTCGTTTTGATATAATTTCAACGGGGCATCAGTTTGTCATTCTAATAATAATATGAATAATAATAACCATCTTATTGACTATATTCGCGGAGTGTGAGCTTGGAGATAGGCTATTTTGGGAAAAGAGTTATCACGGGCAGTGCCGGCTGCAGACAGTAATAAGCAGGGGGGCATTAATTATTCTAGGGGGGGGCACCTGTCTGTCCCTCACGCACGCGCTTCGCGCAATTTTTTTACGGTTATTGGATGGATATTTTTTTTTTGGGGTGCTTTGTAACTCTATTTCGGTTAATTCAGTTAATTTACCTTGCCCAGGGGCGGACTGGCCATTTGGCGTACCGGGCATTTGCCCGGTGGGCCGCTGGGCCAGTGGGCCACTGGGCCCAAAAAAAAAAAAAAAATTTTTTTTTTTTTGAAAAATATTATTTTTGCTCCCGTTTTAGGATTATTACGGTCATTTCCGGGTTGCGCGGCCCAATTATTAGTTACGTTAATGTTTGGGCTGGGATGCTTTCCAGCAGGGGCCTCAGTGCGGCTGCAGAGTTCATGTGCAGGGCTGGGCTGAAACGGTGAAACGGTGAAACGCCCCCCCCCCCCGTTGACAAAACGGCCCGGGGGGGTGGTGGGCCGGTCCAGGCCAAAATGCCAGGGCTGAATTTTGGTCCCAGTCCGGCCCTGACCTTGCCCCTATATGCACCAACAACAATTATACATACAATACAATTATAGCATTATAATGTCTTTAATGTAATGTCGGCATTGCATCTCCACAGGCACAGACTCCACAGCGGGAGAAAAAAAGGCAGGCTATACTGCGCTGCGCTGCGCTGCGCTGCGCTGCTTAAAAAAAATTAAAGAATTAAAAAATCTGGCCAATCTGAACTGGGGGTGCACAAAGTCTAACCTGCGGGGGGCATTGCCCCCCAATGCCCCCCCATAGGGCCGACACTGTAGATAGATAGATAGATAGATAGATAGATAGATAGATAGATAGACAGACTTACAGACAGACAGACAGACAGACAGACAGACAGACAGACAGACAGACAGACAGACAGACCGCCTTGCAGCGTGAGGCGTTGTGAGCTTGGAGATCGGCTATTTTCATGGGGCATCATTCGAGAAGGCTTTCTGTCCGTCAGACATTCACTGTTTGTCATTCTAATAATAATATGAATAATAATAACCATCTTATTGACTATATGCACTGTTTGTCATTCTAATAATAATATGAATAATAATAACCATCTTATTGACTATATGCGCGGAGTGTGAGCTTGGAGATCGGCTATTTTGGGCAAAGAGTTATCGGTGTAGAGGAGGGGGCGGGGAGAGCAGAACACGTGCGTAATTACGCACGGAAAAAAACTTCTTGCTCTGTCTGCGGAGGCTGGCAGAGGCTTGCTTGGCACTCGTGCCAGAAGGGCGGGGGAGGATCTGGCGGGCACGGCGGAGGCGGCGGTTATGGCGGAAGATCTGGCGGACGCGGCGCCGGCGGCGGAAGCGGCGGTTATGGCGGAAGATCTGGCGGACGCGGCGGTTATGGCGGAAGATCTGGCGGACGCGGCGCCGGCGGCGGAGGTGGCGGTTATGGCGGAAGATCTGGCGGACGCGGCGGTTATGGCGGAAGATCTGGCGGACGCGGCGCCGGCGGCGGAGGAGGCGGTTATGGCGGAAGATCTGGCGGACGCGGCGGTTATGGCGGAGGATCTGGCGGACGCGGCGGTTGCCACGGCGGTTGTGGCGGCCGCCACCCGCCGTGGCGGTCGTGGCGGACGCGGCGGCCGCCGCGGCGCACGCCACCGACACATTTGAATCTCGCTGTCTCTCCTCGGCTCAGCCACTCACGTTCATGATCAAGTTCACCTGCGCTGCTTATCTCCCATCCAATCCGCGTAGCAATCACCACAGTATAAATACACCTGTGATTGTATCACTTACCTGTTTGATTTCGCTTGCGTTCTCAAAATGCCCTCCTCCTCCCCAACATTCCTCCATTATTTTGCTCTCCTAACATCTCTACCTTCTTTCCTCCAGGAGCCCCGGGGGGGGGGGGGGGGGGTAGTGTTCGGAGCAGAGGCGACAGACAGCTCCAGGGCCGAGCAACCATGGTCGTCTGGCTCCCGAGACTACACCCCCACCCTGAGTCTCGCCCCACCTCGGGCTCCTCATCAATACACATACTGTACATCTCATTCCATTCAATAAATACTGTTTAACTTGAGCAGAAGGTGTGGTGTCTTACTAGTGAAATCAGGTGTATTCGGGATGTTAGCAAAGACATCACAAGCATAAACCAAACAAATCTGGTAGCACTCTTGAATCCTTGTACATTGCTGCACTGGATGGCATACATGTTTTAACTGCATCGGACACTATGTCGACCAATACGGTCGTGGCGAGCAATGTACACGTTTTTATATGCACTACAACCATTATGATGTGTGCAATGGATTCTAGATGTTGTTCAGGATCATGATGGTTTATACCAGGGGTGTCGGACTCATTTTGGGGTTCGGGCCACATTGGTCAAATGGTGACTTGATGTGGACTGCAACCAGTTGCGGACGTGCATGCGCGCTCACACGCATTCAGTTATACAGCATTGTTTTTCAGTCTGTTGTCTCAGTCACTGCTACTAACTACATTATCACGTTTTAAAATATATGTTATGAAGAAGAATAGGTACTTTAATTATTGACATTAAAAACAAATGTCAAAAAATCTTTACTTTTTAAAAAGTTTTAAAAACATCATTGTTTACTATTATGTGTGTGTGTGTGTGTGTGTGTGTGTGTGTGTGTGTGCGCGCGCGCGTGCGCGCGTGCGTGTGTGTGTGTGTGAGAGAGAGACAGACAGGCCAGGAGAGAGATTGAATTAAGATTTGTCTCTATGTGAACAACTGAGTGGATTAGGCCTACACAACTTTTACCATGCTCGTATTTGAAGGGGGGAAAAGCTTGGTAAAGGAAATTAATCTAACTTTTGAGCTGTAAAAATCGTTGTCTCTCCATGTTATTCCTGCGTGAGGAACACGTGCCTTCAAAGAGCAGATGACTACAGCAAGCTGACTCCTTAACATTCCATTCAATCAAGGTCTTTTCTTCTCACAGCTGAGACCACTAATGGCCCTAGGGCTCGCTGCAGCGAGTGGGGGAGGGGGGAGCGTCCACACAGCCGCTGGGACGCACAGCAAGGCAATGCAAACTGCGACTCTATGTCTGCTAGATGTAGTATCAATTTACTATTTTTAAAAGTATTTCGCGGGCCGCCATGGACCTTTCCGCGGGCCGCAAAACACCCGCGGGCCGCCACTTTGACACCACTGGTTTATACAGAGTGGACGATGAATGTCATTCCCAGGGTCTGGAAATGACTTCAAATGAAAGACATCCTGTTAAAATGACTTGCAATGCAAGTGCTACCCACAGTATCCAACTGACGTGTTTTTTTGTTTTGTTTTTTCTCCACATTACAGAATAATCGGGTCGAATTAGCCACGAAATGGCTCATGTTAACCATTTTCACCGGTGTCCTTATTTTGGGAACATATTTCCCAAAAAATAAAATGTTTCATCCAAAAATGTTTCATCCATCCATCCATTTTTAACCGCTTATCCGGAATCGGGTCGCGGGGGCAACAGTTCCAACAGAGATTTCCTGACTTTCTTTTCCAGAGCAACATTAGCCACTTCCTCCTGGGGGGTCCCGAGGCGTTCCAAAGCCAGTGTGTACTGTAGATATAATCCCCCCAGTTCTGGTGGATAGACCCTCTCCCTCCCCCAGACAGCCTTTGTTTACGTGTTTACATCCGTGTTTACATTGTGTGTGTGTGTGCGTGTGTGTGTGTGCGTGCATGCCAGAGTAGCTCAGAGCCTCTGGCTGATGACCAAAAGCCTAATATCTACCCTGGCCAAGGGAGAATTCCCCTTTAGGCTAGTCATCTAGCGGCTAGTGGATAAGATGTCGGCCTTCCACGCAGGAGACTAGAGTTCGAAACCTGGGCTTAACGTGCATGTTTGTGTGTGTGTGTATGTGTGTGTGTGCCTGCCTGCTTGCGTGTATGGGCGTGTGTTGGGATTTGTGTTTATTAAGCTATGTGTCTCAGCAAGATGTCATGGGTTATTTATGGTGGTAAAACACTTACATTTTATGTATCAGAGCTACAGTAGTATTTCCATATTAAATAGTTGTCATTAATGGAGCTATATTATTGTTACATTTGGTGGGTTATTATGGTATAGAGAGGCATGCCAATGAAACAATTATTCATAAACAAAACAAATGTTTAGGTTATACCCAGGTCACAGTAGGAATAGCCTCTTCTATAGTATACACTATTAATGTCATGGCATGTTTACTGCCCTGTGCATGCTGTATATGAACACAATGTTCAGACATCCATTCATACTGTCTGTCGCTGCAACCCTCATATCCCTTAGGCCGATTTATACGACGGTGTCGCTTTCTATTTTTACGACTAGTTCACTGTAGGTCTGAGGTATAGACGTCCATATAGAGGTTGGAATGTTGTTGAGCCTGTATTGAAAAAATGTCCGTATGTAAAGAAAAAACATCACATGGATGCACCTGGGACGTAATCATCAGTATTGTAGCCTGGGGATGTTTCGCGTCTCGCAAACAACACACACCCTCGCCCAGGTGACCCAGCCGGGGTTGATCAAGCCCCGACTAACGTCCCAGTAGCTACCCACGGTCAGTCCTATAGGGAAAGACGGGGCCAGTCAGTCCGCTTCTCCGGAACTACTCTGCCGGGACCCGGGGAGGCTCTGGCACGTGGAGGGACTAGGCTCTGTGCGTGGCCTCCTGGCCAGGCTCCTCCTTTGTCTCACCAGGTCCAGGACCTAAGCGCTGTACCAGATCCGTTGCACCGCCCCGATCCAAACATTTCCTTCTGGCGTGATGGTTCCTTGGGCCGTGGGGTGGTACTGCAAGCCTCCACTTGCGGCTTGCTTGAGTGGCCCTCCTAAAGGCCTCACCGTGGATTTGTTGGGCTTCTTCCTCGCATAAGACACGGCTGGGGCGCAACCCATACTGCTCCCGGGATGTTATCTACCTACAGTAATGATAATCCTATCCTACATATCATTTTAGGAATGTCAGTCATCAGTCATCAGCCAGTCATCTTGGTTCTCCTCAGTGGTTTAAGCAATAGGCTCTATGCACAGCAGCCATATTGGAAAGCAATTGGGCCTCTTCCTTACTTCCTTCACAGGTGCTACCAATAATACTAGTTAAGGCTCAGTTCCATTTAGTGTGGCATAGTGGTTGTCTTATTTTCAAGGACCCCCATAACTCTGAGAGTGTACAAATGGAACCAAATGGACCCATAAGGGTCCATTTGGTTCCATTTGTACACTCTCAGAGTTACACACCCACCATAAGGGGCCATTTGGGAACCAAAATGGTGTTTCTAGCGAGCCAATATGCACGATATCAGCACCCTGACCAGAATGGAACAGAGCCTTCATTAGTATCATTGGTAACACCTGTGAAGGAAGTAAGAAGAGGCCCAATTTCTCTCCAAAATGGCTGCTGTGCATAGAGCCTATTGCTCTGTACTTGCACATGGCCATTGACCATTAGCATAGTGCACACCGTGAGGGATAGTGGTGGTGCATGTTGCAAGTTCAAAGTCACTTTCCATCCCTGATATACTGTCTCTGCACAGCGCATAAACCAAACTGCACATACTTTGGTGCTAATATACCCCGTAATAACAGTAATAATAATAACAATTGTGAGGTCTGTGATGTAGGAATCAATTCTAAAACTAACAAAGGTAATACATTTAGTGTAATGTGCTCTGCTCTTTTGGTTTGAGTTAAGTATGAGTATATTGAGATGCAGTCATCTAGATGGGAGGAGAAAAATGACTTAAGTATACGTAAGCATACACACACACACACACCTTTGTTTATATTCCTGAGTATTTAATTTAGTTTTACAGTGTCAGTAATTGTGTTATTTTAACTGAGGTGGAGTTTCTTCCATAAGGCCTTCTGGCCTTCTGACTTCTCCTGCAAAATATTCATAATAATATGCATAATAATACTCCTGCACAAGCTTATATATTATTTATTTCTGTGCTAATAAATCAACTCAAACAATGGAGTCTAACAGTGTGAGTGTGAGGGTAACACTATGCATCCCATGTCTATAATAATGTATGAAACATAGTCCCCTCTTCCTTCCATCCCCTTCCTCTCTCTTCTTCATATCAGTGCAATTGTAATTAACACTGTACGGACTCACGCTCCAGTAAGGCCTGCCACTAACTCCACGTCCGAGGACCAGGTCCCCTGAGTTTTTTGTGTTTCCCATTTCACAGATCCATGGACTGTTATTACGGACCGGCAGCTGCAGATCAGGAGTGTGATTGCAGACCGGGCCTCTCTTGGAATACGACTGTGGATTGCTACTAAATAATACTATACCAATATACTGTATTATCTTAACATTCTTATATTATTATATGCTATTATATTTATTATTATTGATACTTGTATTTGCTTTTAGCTCCCTCTCTGTGTCTCTCTCTCTCTCTCTCTCTCTCTCTCTCTCTCTCTCTCTCTCTCTCTCTCTCTCTCTCTCCATATTCTCTCAATATTTATTATTATTGATACAGTAGCACTTGTATTTGCTTGTAGCTCCCTCTCTGTCTCTGTCTCTCTCTCTCTCTCTCTCTCTCTCTCTCTCTCTCTCTCTCTCTCTCTCTCTCTCTCTCTCTCTCTCTCTCTCTCTCTCTCTCTCTCTCTCTCTCTCTCTCTCTGTGTGTGTGTGTGTGTGTGTCTCTGTCTGTCTGTCTCTCTCTCTCTCTCTCTCTCTCTCTCTCTCTCTCTCTCTCTCTCTCTCTCTCTCTCTCTCTCTCTCTCTCCCTTGTCATGTTATGACAATCACCATTACATTGTATAGCAATTTATAAGGTGAGGCCAGGTGTTATAATACTTCTTAATAAGCTCTATGCACAGCAGCCATATTGGGAATGAATTGGGCCCCTTCCTTACTTCCTTCACAGGTGTTACCAATGATACTAATTAAGGCTCTGTTCCATTTAGTGTGGCATAGTGGTTGTCTTATTTTCAAGGACCCCCATAACTCTGAGAGTGTACAAATGGAATTGGTTCCATTTGTACACTCTCAGAGTTACACACCCACCATAAAGGGCCATTTGGGAACCAAAATGGAGTGTTTCTAGTGAGCCAACACCCAACATGCACAATATCAGCACCCTGACCAGAGTGGAACAGAGCCTTCATTAGTATCATTGGTAACACCTGTGAAGGAAGTAAGAAGAGGCCCAATTTACTTCCAATATGGCTGCTGTGCATAGAGCCTATTGCTGGACACCCACAGATTTAGTTTTTGCAAGGATTATAGTTATTTGTAATACATAATAATGTACTATTATAAAATATTACAACTAAGAAAACTACAGCACAATATATCCTGGCCAACAGAAAAGGTCTGTGAGTGAATAACAGTGTGAGTGTGAGGGTAACACTATGCATCCCATGTCTGTATTAAACATAGTCCCCTCTATCTTCTATCCCCTTCCTCTCTCTTCTCCTCCTCCCTTTGGTTATGTGGCTTCATGTCATATCAGTGCAATTGTAATTAACACTGTACGGACTCACGCTCCAGTAAGGCCTGCCACTAACTCCACATCCGAGGACCCGCTCAGCAGAGTTTTTTGTGTTTCCCATTTTGCAGATCCATGGACTGTTATTACAGACCCCCAGCTGCAGATCAGGAGTGTGATTGCGGACCGGGCCTCCCCCCCCCCTCCCCAAGTCATTTTACAATTGTGGCCCCCTGCCTAATCTAGTTGAATATCCCTGCTATACGTCATTATAAAAGGCTTTATAATGTGTTAATGTTATAAGCAGATTACAATGCATTTATACTTGTCCTTATAAGTCATTATAAAACACTTTACAATGTGTGAGAATTATTGTTACAAAGCATTACGAGTATTTCTGAGATTCTGGGTGTGGGCCTTTTAGACGTCAGTGCTCTCTCACAATAATACTGAACCATTATTATTATGTCATTATGTATGACATGTTTTGGTAGCCATGTACTTAGTGTCCCAGTCCCATGAATTGCAGCAAGGTGACAGTTAATGAACTCCTTCAACTTGTGTCTGAAATGCTTACAGTATGGTGGTATAATTAGTAGTTAATTAATAGTTTCAAACATAGAAACAGTTTGTTTGGACAAAACTTAATTTGGCTCAAATATGTGTATGCTTTCATTGTTATAGTGTAAGACTGGACAACACGATACAAAACCATTTTATGATTTCTTGCATCTATGGGTTTAAGACCCATTGTTTTTCTGTAAACTTTCCACGCTTCTCATAAATATATGAAATAAGGAAGGACCTCATGAAATATGTGTATGCTTTAAACAAATATTATTGTTCAACCTCATTAGCATACCTCTTATCTCCATATTATCTCTTTTTGTGTTTTTTCGTAAATGAATGCCTTATACTTGATCGTACAACAGCGTCACACACAATCATCAAAAGTAGCAGATCGACAAGCTCGAAACGCAGTGCGAAGCGACGAGTATTGAGCTTGAAGATCTGCTGCTTTTGAATTTGTTTTATTTGAATCCTGAAAGGCAACAGTTTTGGACATACGTTTCCATCCGACAGACAATTATGCTAAATTGATTTCTGTTAAGAGAGCATTGTGTTTTGGATCCCAGAATATATATTCAATCCGTCCTTTAATTCAACCCAAATCCAAGAACTCAAAATGAGTGGAATGAGTTGTAAGCAAGGCAGGCAGGCAGGCAGATGTGGATTGTCACTGGGTGTGATCTGAGGCACAGAGAAACAAGAAATGCTTGAAACAAACAAAAGTATCAAACAAAACTAAGGAGCTGAGGCTTTATGTAAAGTAACTAAGTGCATTTACTCAAGTACTGTACTTGAGTACAATTTTGAGGTATTTTTGAGGAGTGTTCTACTCCACTACATCTCAAGAGGCTATTATTGTACTTTTACTCTACTTTAGTTACTATCTACAAGCTCGCAATGCAACGCATTGTGAGTTTGTAGATCTGCTATTTTCTAACAGCCGGCAACACTGAACACAGTAGTTAATATTCCAGCCTTACACGGTTCTTGGCAGCTCCTGTTGATGGTGATGTGGAGCAGCTGGGCTGATGGGACCAGCCACACCTGAGCTGGCTGCTGCCTGAGGGAAACGCCCCCCCCCCTTGCCCTTATATGTCTTGAAGGGGAGGGACCAGGAATGTCTGGCACAACAGGCCTATTTAAACTCTTACTGAAGTTTTGGCATCTCAGTAAAGGAGTATACACCAATAGACTGAGAATTGACATATTCTAAATCGCATTGATAAAATTGATTAAAAACGGAGCACTACATAAACTGCAACTTTCTTGAAGTTTTCTCATTTTGAGGAGTAAGTACACCATTTAAATACATTTTATATTGTTTATTTATTTATTTTTAAATGATTAATTATCAGATTCCTTTCCTTTCAAAAGTGAGAGATTCAAAACAGATATAACCTCTCTACACATAATATATGTACTGTATTCTCAGTACATGTGTAGTTGATATTGAATAATTGTAATGTATTCAACAGTGCATATTGTTATTGATGTATTTCATATTGTAATATATTGTGAAATCTGGCTCATTAGCTGTCAAGGTTCATGGTGCAAGGTTACTTTATTTTGTCTCATCAGATAAGGTTGTAGCCTGATTTGGACAAAAGCATTTACTGTAATATGATAACGCTTTATACCTGGGCGGGAATTCATAAGAATCGTGCACTTGGTGACAAGTTTTTGATTTTTGGCATGGTGTTAGGTATGGGCATAAGGTTTTCAAAAACCATCGGAAGCAAGTTGGGATCGCCCCCTAGTGGTCTGTCTGCAATGAATCCAATATTAGATAGGTATGGTTGAAACCCCAAATAATTGATGGAAGAGATTTTTCAGTGGATTCTGTTACTATTGGGTATGCTAAATAACATACAAAACATTTTGGAAAATCGAACTTCTAGAAACGCATCATTTTCAAGTTGGCGTCCACGATGGCTGGTAATAATTCATAGAAGGTATTTTCCTTCTATAAATTATTTGGGGTTTCAACCATATACTAAAATCTAATATTGGATTCTTTGGAAACTAGGGCCCCCTAGTGGTCTGTTTCCAATGAATCCAACTTGCTTCCGATGGTTTTTGAAAACCTTATGCCCTTACCTAACAGCATGCCAAAAATCTAAAACTTGTCTCCAAGTGCACAATTGTTATGATTTATTATATATTCCCTCCCCGCTTACAAGCATGTTAAGCTCCTGCCAGCCATCGTGGACGCCAACTTGAAAATTATGCGTTTCTAGAAGTTCGATTTTCCTAATTTTTTTGTATGTTATTTAGCATACCCAATAGTAACATAATCCACTGAAAAATCTCCTCCATCAATTATTTGGGGTTTCAACCATACCTATCTAATATTGGATTCATGGTTTTTGAAAACCTTATGCCCATACCTAACACCATGCCAAAAATCTAAAACTTGTCACCAACTGCACGATCTTGATGATTTCGGCCGAATTCCCTCCAAGCTAATAGCAGAAATAGCAGAACAATTGCAATTGAGAACCAATGTTATAGCCTACTTGTATGATGGTGTCACGCAACAATAGTCAAAACTAACCGATCTACAAACTTGCAGCTTGTAGATCTGTTATATTTGAAATCGTTTTTAGAAAACATCTGGCTATAATCGCGTTGCCAGGTTTACAGTGGTTAAAGCAAGTATTTTACATTTTGTGTTATCAAGAAGTCCATCCATCTGCTGATATCTGTCTTAGTTCAGCTTGAGGATCTGCAAATTGTGCTGCATGAAGTATAAAATAGGGCTTAAAGGACAACTTTGTTTTTTTACAACCTATGTTTATATTTTAGCTTGTAATTAAAGTAAATAAAAGATGAGTGTTGTTTTTTTTTTTCCTTTACTGCTTTCTATAGTTTTAGCAATTTTTGCGATATTTTTTACAGTGGGCGGGGGCATTCTGTCCGGTTGCTAAATATGTATTTTTTACACAATAAAAAGGTCCTGTGGTCTTTGATGGCCAGATGTGAGTTATTGGGGGCTAGAAGAGCTACTGTAAATAATAATAAAGAAAACGCCGGGTTATTGTGTAAAAAAAGACATATTTAGCCACCGGACAGAATACCCCCGCCCACTGTAAAAAAGATTGCGAAAATTGCCAAAACTATAGAAAGCAGTAAATTAAACATTTTTAACACTCATCTTTTATTTACTTTAATTACAATCTAATATGATTGTATTGTTTGTTAATTGATTGTTAATGTATATTAATTAATATTTATATTTATCATTATTGATTATTCACACCAGCAGTATATGAAGATGGATGTAATCATCTTATCTGAGCTCTTATATGAGGCCGTAAATACAACTGGAGTGATGAATGTAGTAAATGGAATGTTTATCGTTGACAGCGTTTTGGAAAATATGTGGTCATACTGTACGTGTCCTAACTGAAGATATGACAATTGTGGAAAGGTAGAGTTTAGTGAGTCGAGTCAAGTCAAATTGTATTATAACCCAATATCACAAAGCATGTCCCAAAGTGCTGTACATAAAATAAAACCAAGTACTGGAATGTATATACATACACATACAAATCACACATAAAAACGATACGGACATTTAAAATAAAAGCAATGAGCTGAATGTACAGTAGTGCTTGGTTCGGACTTGCTTACTTGCTTATGGCTGTCCATCGATTTCGACGTTGCTCCAGGAATGGGTTATTGAGGGGGATTGCGGTTGTGCCATTGCATGTGACTGTGCAGGCCAATGCGACGCGTGACCCGCATGGTTTGCCACATGTGGGGCAGATGAAGTCCACACATGAGAGGGTGGCCCCTGCAGCACGCTGGTGTCGCTGCACACGTTGCTGCTTTCTCCTCTCTGTGGTCTGCTCCTGGAGGTGTGCGAGCCAGGTCTTCTAGTGCCGAGGGTTGGATAGCACAGCGCTTCAGGAGGGTTTTTATGTGGTCCTTGTAGCGTTTCCGCTGTCCCCCGGGAGACCTACAGCCTTCCTGGAGTTGGCCGTAGAGGATCTGTCGGGGGAGCCTCTGGGTGGGCATGCGGATTACATGCCCCACCCAGCGCAGATCGATGTCTTTGTGCAAGGAACACTTGAATGCTGGGTGTTTGGGTCCGGTCATAGATATCCACATATGGGACCCTGTCCTCCCAGGTCAGACCCAGGATCCGTTGTAGGCAGCGGATGTGGAATCTCTCCAGGATTCTGACGTGCCTTTGGTACGGGGTCCAGGCTTCCGAGCCATATAGCAGTGTGGACAAACAGACTGCTCTGTATACAGCTGCCTTGGTGGAAACTGTCAGGTTTCTACTGAGGAAGACCCTGGTTTTGAGCCTGCCGAAGGCAGCAGAGGCTAAGCCAACACGGACCTGGATGTCGTGGTCGATGTTACATGTGGGTGTAGGGGGAGCAAAGGCCTGCGCAGTGAGTTGATTAGAGTGGTGGTAGTGCTGCGCTTTCCCTACTCACACTGTCTTGTCTTGGCCCCATGCGACGTCCTCCAGTGGCATGATGAGCTCATGACGACCTTCTGTCGCGTGGGGTTGCAGAGGACTGCCAGAACACCGGTCTGTTGGTGACTGCCTAATGCGGGTCTTCGCCACAGGTTTTTCTTTAGGGGTTTTCTCCCGTAGCCTAACTCGGACTATAGATGATGTCAAAGGCTGTTGTAAAATGGTGTGTTTTTAGTTTGTTCTTGAATACGTTGACTGAGCCACTGTCGGATGTGGATGGGAGATGATTCAAGAGACAAGGGGCTCAATAGGAGAAAGCTCTGCCACCTACTGTCGTTTTATCCAGGGGTCTTCAACGTTTTCAGCCCAAGGACCCCCTAGCTGAGAGAGAGATGAAGCAGGGACCCCCTCTATATTGTATAAAACTGTGTTTCAACTTTTTTTTCTACTTGGTCTGCTCTTTTTTCCCTCTACACCTATACTTCTAAGCCAAAAATAGCCGATCTACAAGCTCATAACGCCTCGCGCTGCGAGGCGTTATGAGGCGTAACGCCTCGCGCTGCGAGGCGTTACGTACCACTGTGACCAATCTTTTTTATGTGTATATATAGAGAGAGAGATGGGGGTCGGTGGCCAAATACATATCATTTTAAGGGTCCTTCACATTAAAAAGTTTGAGAGCCACTGATTTAGCAACACACGTTTTTCAGAATATTATTAGGATTTAAGACATTTTTCAGAATCGACCTCAGGGTTAACAGACCGGCATTGCGTGATCGTAGGGACCTTACTGGAGTATGAGGTTTGACCAGGGATGTTAGGTAGGATGGTGCTAGGTTGTGTAATACTTTATAGGTTAGGAGTAAAATCTTAAAAACTGATCTGGCTTGTATAGGGAGCCAGTGTAGAGAGAGATGAGTATCACATTTTCTGTGAGGGTGAGGGTTTCACAGTCAGTCGATGTCTCTCTAATGCATTATAATATACTTATAATGCATTATAATCTTCAAATAGCATTGTATAATTATAGTTAGAAGCACTCATGAATACTTGTTTAAACAATAATCATAACACATTACAAAGTATTTTATATACATATAGTCTATATAATCATAATTGATGGACGCTCTGACATTTTCATTTGGCCACAATCATAGTGTATTTTAACTTGCATAGTTGCAAAACATTATAATAATATTATTATGCATTATAATCACCGTTATATGTATTATAGTGTAGTTATAAGGCACTATATTTGTGCTAATCATAGTGTGAATGAAAGTGAATAGCATTAAATGTACGCACAAACAACACACACAACGTTTCTGCCTACACTCTACAATACATTATGACAATGATTATGATACATTATAAAATATTATAATCCTTGAAAAAATAAGGTCCACGAGTGTTGAGCAATTATGAAGTATTATGATGCCTGACCTTCCGAATCATTACAAAATGCTTTAAATGTGTTATGATTATTGTTATAAAGCATTACAAGTATTTATATTTAATAAGCAGATTACAATGCATCATAATAAGTATGTTTAAAATGCATTTATAGGCACGGACTTCATAGAATGTCACAGGGATATTAAAGAGCCTTCTTGTTTAAAGCTGTAATCAAGTTCTTATTTTAACAAATAACACATTGGTTTTGCCAATCTGTATGGCCTATCTGTACTGTATGTTGTAATCTGCAGACTCACCTCTTCAGACTCCACCTTAGCCTGTAGCACTTGCCTTATAGCCTTGACGACCTTGCAGGCTTAGGCAAAGGTTAAAATGGAATTTAAATGTTATTTAGACGATGCCAGGTTAATTTGTTGACCTGCCATCCTATAGTTTGTAAAGTTTCAATGTACAGATTATAATTTTTTAAATATTATACTGTTTAGCCTGATGATAGGTTCTTGGTTTACCTATGATCCTAGATTACTATCGCAATGCATTTGATTTATTACCTTGTGTTTACTGTAAATCGCTCTGGATGAAGAGCGTCTGTTAAATGCCTAAAATGTATTGTAAATTGTAGAGTATGTTAATACAATATAACTACTTTAGTACACCTGCAGTGGCTGAAGGTGGTCTCCCTACTGCTCCCTAGAGTTCATTTAGGATAGTTGTTTATTTGCACATGGCAACAGCTATTCTTCCTGGGGTCCACACAGAATAAACAAACATACAGAATAAACATGCTATTCTTCCTGGGGTCCACACAGAATAAACAAACATACAGAATAAACATGCTAAGAGTAACTAAGTACATGTACTCAATAACTCTACAATTTTGAGGTATTTTTTACTTTACTGGAGCATTTCCAATTCTACTCCACTACATCTCAGAGGCAAATATTGTACTTTTACTCTACTACAATTATTTGAAAACTTTAGTTACTAGTTACTTTGTAGATTTTGATTATTATTACAAAACATATATTAACCACCTCAGTCCTATATATTTTGGCCATTTGAAAATAGCAGATTTACAAGCTCATAATGCATTGCATCACATTTTTCTAAAGATGTTTTATACATTTTGAACTTAAACATACTGCACAATGAGTACTTTTACTTTTGGTACTTTAAGTATAGTTTGATGCCGATTCTTTTACTCAAGTGCATGTTGAATATAGGACTTTCACTTGTAACAGCGTGTTTCTACATTGCAATATTGATACTTTTACTTATTAGTAAAACATGTGAGTACTTCTTCCATCACTGCAGAGTATACATACAGAATAAACAGCATTGAGACCCTGGTCTCACAATTTGAGTGCGTTCGGAAATACAGCACTGAGCGCACTGGCCGGCCAATACAAACTAATAGGCGAGTGTGCTCCGGTGCGCAATTCACAAACGCACCCTACATGAGAAATCACTCTGGGATGCAAATTGCTGGAAACTACTGAGATTTCCCCACTCTTGTTGTGTCTATGTGCAGTTTACTCTATTGGAAGTGAAAATTATATGTTGAAGATTTTATATTTATCGTACTACAATACAGTATGTGTTTTATCATTAAATGATAAAACACATTTGTAAAAGAATGTACATACATATGTTTGTTTAAGGTAGGGTAAGTGATTTACTCTCTATATTCTGATAGTACTCATTGCTATAGAGTGTTTGTTCAGTAAAAGGATGTCTCTCCAGCTCTTTATTAAACAGAAAATGCATTTTCAGTGCTCTCTCCTTATTGGCTTAAATTGTGACACCTACCTGAAAATGTACTATATTCTGTTTACTAAAGAGCTGGAGAGACCCCTGTGACCGAACAAACGCTCTGTCCGGCTTTGTCGAGTGTCTATACACAAACACATTTGGCCCGTGTTCGGGGAGGGAACCTAGGCGGGGAGGGTGATAAATGTTACTGCATGTATTCCTACGGGCTGGGGCTGCACCTGTCGGCAGGGAGTGTTGGGTGGGAGGAGGAGGTGGGGGCTCCTTACTGGCAGGTGACTCAGTAGGATACAACAGCAGTGACTGACAACAAAGAGAAATATATGTGGGGAGGAAAAAATTGGCCTAACGACTAAATTGGGGAGAAAGAAAATCAATTATTTTATTTACCCTGCTTGCACTTTGTATATCGACACTTGGTAATCTCTAAAACATAAAGTCTAATGTTCCATTCATTGACAGTGATATTTTTCATGTTTAGGATGATGATGTATAATGCCCATCCAATGTGGAGAAATGTAGCTTACCAATTATTTTGTCTGCTTAGAGTTACAAACCTATCACATTTTCCAGCAAGCTGACAGAGGAGACAGGCCAAAAGACGTACATATTTTGTATGTTTTATTTCAGGTTTGAGAGGATTAACTGCAGAGTACAAGTGACTGAAGCCTTTAATTACATAATATGGAACAAAAGATGACTGGCGTATTCTTAGTCAGGCTAATCAGTATGGAAATTACAGTAGTTCTTACATAGAAATCAGTAGTACTGAGACTAAATTCAAACATTGTCCAGTAATCTTATCAGTTTTTTCTTCTCTCCGGGAAGGCAATTAGTGTGGTTAAATGTTTTGTAGGCCTATGACATTCCTCTTATTTCTATTTTGTAGATTCCAAAGGAGAGAGGATGGGATTCCGACCAAGACTAACAACCCTGTTCATTCTTATGGGTAAGTGTTTGTTTTTTTAAATTACATTATCATTCCTATTCCTCCTACATTTTCTTATTCATAATTTATTTTACTCTCTATTCCATTCAAAGTGGTGAGCAATGATTTAGTTATCACTATGGTAACTAACACAGAAACTGCAGCACCACCCACACCTGGAACAACAACTACTGAACCATCATCAACAGCTAGAGAAAACGCAACTGCAGAATCAACACCTGTAGTGTCAACAACAACTGTAGCACCAAATATAATTGTGGGTGTTCAGGAGACTATACAACATACCTATCTACAAGCTTACAGTGACCCTTCTTCAGAACAATTTCAATCTTTGGCATCTGCTGTTGTCATAATGGTAAGTTAGAAATGTATTTCTGGTAAACACAATGAAGATTATTGTATTAGACTGCTCTTCCATTCACACTAATTGGGATGGTACACATTTCAACAGCCTTAAATGTGTATTATGTTTTGCTTTCCTCTTAGTACAACAGGATCTACGCGCAACCAAATGGAACCATTTTCGTCAACGTTGAAATTATAAGTTTCAGGTGAAATACAAATGATCCTCCAACCTCACAACTAAGTAACATACATTCTCTTATGTCTTGTGGTAATTTCACTTTTCACTGGCATGTGTGTGGTCTTGCAGTCCTGCTGTAACAAGAACAAGCAACACTGTAGCAGATATGAATGGCACCTTCAATCTGCAAACAGCTGTGTCTAACCCCAACAATACCTTCAACCTCACTAGTGATACAAGCACTGTTCTTGTATGTCGTAAGTACATAGAGATTAACATCCTTCCTCAAATAAATGTATAGAAGGTACATTCAAAGTGAAAGTTCATCGTATACCAGGTGCATAAAGCATTTTTGTATAGATATAGATAGCTATATCTATACAAAAACCTGAAAAAAAGATCTTGGAAATATATCTGAAACACAAAACAACCTCAAGAGGCTTCACATTGTTATAACACCCTCTTTTTTACTTTCAATTCCACACACAACAACTATGGCTCCAATTACAACTACCATCGTCCCAAATGTGTCAACCTCTGTGTCATCTGTCATCAACACCTGGAGCAACAGCTGCAGTATCAACACCTTCAGCAACAACTGCAGATTCAACAACTGGAGCAACAAACTGGAGCAAAAACATCTCGTCTACATTGACAATCAGGGCCTGCCCCTCAACTGTACTTCGAGTTAAAATGAAGGTTACAACTGTAGCACCAAATAGAATTGTGGGTGTTCAGGCAACCATACAACATACCTATCTACAAGCTTACAGTGACCATTCTTCAGAACAATTCCAAGCATTGGCATCTCTTCTTTTTGCCATGGTAAGTTTGAAATGTACTTCTGGTAAACACAATGAAGAGGAATTATTGTGTACTAGACTGCTTTTGCATTTACACTGATTCGGATGGTAAATATTTCAACAGCCTTAAAAGTGTATTATGTTTTTCATTCCTCTCAGTGCAACCAGATCTACAAGCAAGAATATGGAGCCAACTTCATCACCGTTCAAGTTATAAGTTTCAGGTGAAATACAAAATGTCACTCAACCTCACAAGTACATCTTCTTGTCTTTTTTTTTAGCTGCATCTCCAGCAGACACATGATTTTACAGCCTGTTGCAGATATTGCTTGATTACCTGTTCCCAAGATAAAGCATGTTTCTTTATGAATAATGAATACTTCTGTGTGAACATGAATATGAGCTGTCATTAACATCAATCATTATTAACATGAACATTCTGTGTCCCTTGTCACTGCCCTGTGTGTTGTCATGCAGCCCTGCTGTAACAAGAACGAGCAACACTGAAGCAGATGTGAATGTCATCTTCAACCAGACAGCCCCAACAGCTTGTGAAGTTGCATTAAAGCTACAAGAAGCAGTGTCAAATTCCAACAATACCTTCAACCTCACTGTTGATGCAAGCTCTCTTATCATCACTCGTAAGTATGCAACTACACATGAGGCTAAGCCTCTCCCTTAAGTAAATGTATAGTGAATATAATTGCCATGGGAAGTTCATTACAGATGGTGCCTAAAGATCATCATATTAAATAAACAAAATAAAACAAAACATGAAAATCACATTTCTGCAACATTTTTGGGGTGAAAACGTAATCTCTGTCTCCCAGCCTATCGGCCTGGTGGAGAAAAAAGTTCCATACCTTCAGTTAAGTTACAATCTTGTTTTCACAGGAGACCCCAGCCCAACCACTGCACAGCCCTGCAAAACTGCTGGTGGGAAAGTCACTCCCACCACAGTTGCAAATGTAACGGCCGCTCCCACCACAGTTGCAGTCGTTCCCACCACAGTTGCAAATGTAACGGCCGCTCCCACCACAGTTGTAGTCGTTCCCACCACAGTTGCAAATGTAACGGCCGCTCCCACCACAGTTGTAGTCGTTCCCACCACAGTTGCAGTTGTTCCCACCACAGTTGCAGTCGTTCCCACCACAGTTGCAAATGTAACGGCCGCTCCCACCACAGTTGCAGTCGTTCCCACCACAGTTGCAAATATTACGTCCGCTACCACCACAGTTGCAGTCGTTCCCACCACAGTTGCACATATTACGGCCGCCCCCACCACAGTTGAGGTCGCTCCCACCACAGTTGCAGTCGTTCCCACCACAGTTGAGGTCGCTCCCACCACAGTTGCAAATATTACGGCCGCTCCCACCACAGTTGCAGTCGTTCCCACCACAGTTGCAGTCGTTCCCACCACAGTTGAGGTCGCTCCCACCACAGTTGCAGTCGTTCCCACCACAGTTGAGGTCGCTCCCACCACAGTTGCAAATATTACGGCCGCTCCCACCACAGTTGCAGTCGTTCCCACCACAGTTGCAGTCGTTCCCACCACAGTTGAGGTCGCTCCCACCACAGTTGCAGTCGTTCCCACCACAGTTGAGGTCGCTCCCACCACAGTTGCAGTCATTCCCACCACAGTTGAGGTCGCTCCCACCACAGTTGCAGTCGTTCCCACCACAGTTGAGGTCGCTCCCACCACAGTTGCAGTCGTTCCCACCACAGTTGAGGTCGCTCCCACCACAGTTGCAGTCGTTCCCACCACAGTTGCAGTCGCTCCCACCACAGTTGCAGTCATTCCCACCACAGTTGAGGTCGCTCCCACCACGGTTGCAAATATTACGGCAGCTCCCACCACAGTTGCAAAAATTACGACCGCTCCCACCACAGTTGCAGTCACTCCCACCACAGTTGCGGTCGTTCCCACCACAGTTGCAAAAATTATGACCGCTCCCACCACAGTTGCAGTCACTCCCACCACAGTTGCGGTCGTTCCCACCACAGTTGCGGTCGCTCCCACCACAGTTGCAGTCATTCCCACCACAGTTGAGGTCGCTCCCACCACGGTTGCAAATATTACGGCAGCTCCCACCACAGTTGCAAAAATTACGACCGCTCCCACCACAGTTGCAGTCACTCCCACCACAGTTGCGGTCGTTCCCACCACAGTTGCGGTCGCTCCCACCACAGTTGCAGTTGTTCCCACCACAGTTGCAGCCGCTGTTAAGAAGCTGAAGTTCAGATCTTTAGGAGAAAAATTCACAGTTGACCTCTTGGATCCATCATCTTCTGCTTTTAAGGCTCGAAGCAATATGATAAAGGAGCGTGTAAGTAACACATGGTAGTGAAAATAACAAAAATATATAATATTTTTCAACATTAAGAATGTAAATAAGTGATTTACTGAAAATGTCTTCTTTTTGATTTCAACAGCTTGAGCCTTACTACCGTGCAAAATTCAATACGTTCAAATCCTTGACAGTGATAGCATTCAGGTAATATGCCAATACGTTACTTGCTGTTCAATTATGGCCAGCAAATCATGATTATTTAAAAAATCACACCCTGTGTGAAGGAAGCGGTGCCTTTGGGGCGGGGCTTAACTAATTTCAGTTCGTCCCTATTGGTGGTCTGAGTCCACTTACCAAATTTGTACTTGGTAGCATGCTGCAAACTGGAATAATGGCTGTGTAAAGCCCAGCCAATGGGCAGACAGAGGGGGCAGGGCTTAAGTAATTACAGTTCGTCCCTATTGGTGGTCTAAGGCCACATACAAAATTTGGACTTGGTGGCATGCGGCAAACTGGACTTACGGCTGTTTAAAGCCCAGCCAATAGGAAGACAGAGGGGGTGGGGCTTAATTAATTTCAGTTTGTGCCTATTGGTGGTTTTAGTCCATGTACAAAATGTGTACTCCGTAGCATGCTGTGAACTGGAGTTATAGCTGTTTATATTCCGTGCTCAAACGGACGGACATAATTATGGACGGACATACGGACGTCAAGTGTGTGTGTGTGTGTGTGTGTGTGTGTGTGTGTGTGTGTGTGTGTGTGTGTGTGTGTGTGTGTGTGTGTGTGTGTGTGTGTGTGTGTGTGTGTGTGTGTGTGTGTGTGTGCGTGTGTTTGTGTGTGCGCATGTGTGCAGTATTGGCTTGTGTGTGTGTGTGTGTGTGTGTGTGTGTGTGTGTGTGTGTGTGTGTGTGTGTGTGTGTGTGTGTGTGTGTGTGTGTGTGTGTGTGTGTGTGTGTGTGTGTGTGTGTGTGTGTGTGTGTGTGTGTGTGTGTGTGTGTGCGTGTGTGTTGAAGTGGCGCATGTGTTGCTTCTTTGCCGTGTTCAAACATACGGACGGACATAACATACGGACGGACGGACGGACGGACGGACACACAGACGGACACACAGACAAAGTCAAATGTAGAGCGGCTGGCAAAGAATATCTTCGTTAACACATTTTCTGCCAGATATTAATTCATGAATTATTCCACCTCTGCCAGCGTTTTTAGCGGTGCCAGCCGCTCTACATTTGACTCTGTCTGTGTGTCCGTCCGTCCGTCCGTCCGTATGTTATGTCCGTTCACGGCAAAGAAGCAACACATGCGACACTTCAACACACACACACACACACACACACACACACACACACACACACACACACACACACACACACACACACACACACACACACACACACACACACACACACACACAAGCCAATACTGCACACATGCGCACACACACACACTTGACGTCCGTATGTCCGTCCGTATGTTATGTCCGTCCGTTTGAGCACGGCATTTAAACAGCTATAACTCCAGTTCGCAGCATGCTACGGAGTACAAATTTTGTACATGGACTAAAACCACCAATAGGGACGAACTGAAATTAATTAAGCCCCGCCCCCTCTGTCTTCCTATTGGCTGGGCTTTAAACAGCCGTAAGTCCAGTTTGCAGCATGCCACCAAGTCCAAATTTGGTATGTGGACTTAGACCACCAATAGGGACGAACTGTAATTACTTAAGCCCCGCCCCCTCTGTCTGCCCATTGGCTGGGCTTTAAACAGCCATTATTCCAGTTTGCAGCATGCTACCAAGTACAAATTTGGTAAGTGGACTCAGACCACCAATAGGGACGAACTGAAATTAGTTAAGCCCCGCCCCAAAGGCACCGCTTCCTTCACACAGGGTGTGATTTTTACCTTATTTTGAAGATCCACAGAGACCCAGGGAAGCCACGATGTGCACAAGGATGTAAACACAGGCTGGGGGAGGGAGGGGGGAGGGTCTCATCTATCCACCAGAAAAAAAAAACATTTTACCGCGATTGTCCATTTTGTTGTATCGGCATTTGAATATGACTCGTTTTCACCAAAGAAAGAAGTAATCCGAGCTACAGGCAATGTGTCAAATATATTTGTATTTAAACATATTGTTGTGATATTGTTTGCAGCAATGGATCAATCAACAATGATCTGGAACTATCATTCAGTTCCTCGTCTGGCCCTACTGATATTCAGATTGCAACTGTTTTGACCACAGCAAAAAAAAACGTCACAGACTTCAACATCGAAACTGCCTCCATCGCTGTCGATGAAACACGTAAGCAAATACCTGATCTAACCCCTTCAATCCGGGACAGCATCTGTGTCATGTTAGATATTACTATTATGTATATAGCAACATAAGTCTTTCAGAAAACTGTTTTTCAGGAGGCGTTTTTATTTGACATGTTTGTTCGGCCTCTGGTCTAAATCGGCTAAACAGGCTAATATTAAACCCAAAAGGGTCTAATAAGCCTCAGTTACAAACAGGGGTGGAAAAAGTACTCACATGTTTTACTTAAAGGGATAGTTCACCCAAAACATTTTTTTTCTTCTATCGATTAGTCACCCCATGGAGACTTGAATTCATGGATATTCTTTTATTTTTGTTGCATTCCTAAGCCAATAATTTGATGACCAGTGGACCGGTAGGCAGCGGTTCCGGTAGGAGACACAAGGGAGACTCGTTGTGTCTCCTACCGGAACCGCTGCCGATCATCAAATAATTGGCTTAGGAATCTGACAAAAAAACAAAAAAAACATGGGGTGACTAATCAATAGGAAAAAAAAATGTTTTTGGGTGAACTATCCATTTAAGTAAAATGATCAATACTGCAATGTAAAAATACTCTGTTACAAGTGAAAGTCTGGAATTCAAAATGTACTTGAGTAAAAGTACAAAAGTATTGTTATGAAAATGTACTTAAAGTACCAAAAGTAAAAGCACTTTATGCAGAATGTCCCGTTTCACAAGGTAATATGTATCAAATGTATTCAAATCTTTTGAAAATAGCCGATCTACAAGCTCACAATGCGTCACATTGCAACACGTTGTGAGCTTGTAGATCGGCTAGTTTCAAATAGCCAAAGTTTAAGCAGGGCTGAAGAGGTTAATTTAGTATGTTTTGTAATTATAACCACTGCAGCTGTCTATACAACTGTTGCCGCTGCCACCACTGCTGCCACCACTGTTGCCGCTGCCACCACTGCTGCCACCACTGTTGCCGCTGCCACCACTGCTGCCACCACAGTTGCGGCCGCTCCCACCACAGTTGCGGTCGCTCCCACCACAGTTGAGGTCGCTCCCACCACCACTGCTGCCACCACAGTTGCGGTCGCTCCCACCACAGTTGCGGTCGCTCCCACCACAGTTGCGGTCGCTCCCACCACAGTTGCGGTCGCTCCCACCACAGTTGATGTCGCTCCCACCACTGCTGCTGCCACCACAGTTGCGGTCGCTCCCACCACAGTTGCGGTCGCTCCCACCACAGTTGCGGTCGCTCCCACCACAGTTGAGGTCGCTCCCACCACTGCTGCTGCCACCACAGTTGCGGTCGCTCCCACCACAGTTGCGGTCGCTCCCACCACAGTTGCGGTCGCTCCCACCACAGTTGAGGTCGCTCCCACCACTGCTGCTGCCACCACCACTGCTGCCACCACAGTTGCGGTCGCTCCCACCACAGTTGAGGTCGCTCCCACCACTGCTGCCACCACAGTTGCGGTCGCTCCCACCACAGTTGCGGTCGCTCCCACCACAGTTGCGGTCGCTCCCACCACAGTTGAGGTCGCTCCCACCACTGCTGCTGCTGCCACCACCACTGCTGCTGCCACCACAGTTGCGGTCGCTCCCACCACAGTTGCGGTCGCTCCCACCACAGTTGCAAATATTACGGCCGCCCCCACTACAGTTGCGGTCGCTCCCACCACAGTTGAGGTAGCTCCCACCACAGTTGAGGTTGCTCCCACCACAGTTGAGGTCGCTCCCACCACAGTTGCGGTCGTTCCCACCACAGTTGCAAATATTACGGCTGCTCCCACCACAGTTGCAGTTACTCCCGCCACAGTTGCAAATGTTACGACCGCTCCCACCACAGTTGCGGTCGCTCCCACCACAGTTGCGGTCGCACCCACCACAGTTGCGGTCGCTCCCACCACAGTTGCGGTCGCTCCCACCACAGTTGGAAATATTACGGGCGCTCCCACCACAGTTGCGGTCGTTCCCACCACAGTTGCGGTCGTTCCCACCACAGTTGCGGTCGTTCCCACCACAGTTGCGGTCGTTCCCACCACAGTTGAGGTAGCTCCCACCACAGTTGAGGTTGCTCCCACCACAGTTGAGGTCGCTCCCACCACAGTTGCGGTCGTTCCCACCACAGTTGCAAATATTACGGCTGCTCCCACCACAGTTGCAGTTACTCCCGCCACAGTTATGGTCACCCCCACCACAGTTGCAAATGTTACGACCGCTCCCACCACAGTTGCGGTCGCTCCCACCACAGTTGGAAATATTACGGGCGCTCCCACCACAGTTGCGGTCGTTCCCACCACAGTTGCGGTCGTTCCCACCACAGTTGCGGTCGCTCCCACCACAGTTGTAAATATTACAGCCGCTCCCACCACAGTTGCGGTAGCTCCCACCACAGTTGTAAATATTACAGTCACTCCCACCACAGTTGCGGTCGCTCCCACCACAGTTGCGGTCGCTCCCACCACAGTTGCGGTCGCTCCCACCACAGTTGCAGCCGCTGTTAAGAAGCTGAAGTTCAGATCTTTAGGAGAAACATTCACAGTTGACCTCTTGGATCCATCATCTTCTGCTTTTAAGGCTCGAAGCAATATGATAAAGGAGCGTGTAAGTAACACATGGTAGTGAAAATAACAAAAAAATATAATATTTTTCAACATTAAGAATGTAAATAAGTGATTTACTGAAAATGTCTTCTTTTTGATTTCAACAGCTTGAGCCTTACTACCGTGCAGAATTCAATACGTTCAAATCCTTGACAGTGATAGCATTCAGGTAATATGCCAATACGTTACTTGCTGTTCAATTATGGCCAGCAGATCATGATTATTTAAAAAAGAACATCTTCATTAAGACATTTTCTGCCAGGTATTAAGTCATGAATTATTCCACCTCTGCCAGCGTTTTTTTACCTTATTTTGAAGATCCACAGAGACCCAGGGAAGCCACGATGTGCACACGGATGTAAAGACAGGGAGGGGGGAGGGTCTCGTCTATCCACCAGAAAAAAAAAAAAAATCCCATCACAGTCGAGGTTGCTCCCACCACTGGTGTAATCACTGAAAATATGATTTTTTTAAAGGACGTATATATATTTTACGTCCTTGACAGGCAAGTGTCGGATTTTGGCAGGCAATGTGTCAAATATATTTGTATTTATATATATTGTTGTGATATTGTTTGCAGCAATGGATCAATCAACAATGATCTGGACCTATCATTCAGTTCCTCGTCTGGCCTTACTGATTGTCAGATTGCAACTGTTTTGACCACAGCAAAGATTAACATCACAGCCTTCAACATCGAAACTGCCTCCATCGCTGTCGATGAAATACGTAAGCAAATACCTGATCTAACCCCTTCAATCCAGGACAGCATCTGTGTCATTTTAGATATTACTATTATGTATATATGGCAACATAAGTTTTTCAGATAACTGTTTTTCAAGAGGCGTTTTTGTTTGTTCGGCCTCTGATCTAAATCGGCTAAACAGGCTAAAATTAGGACAGTGCTTCTCAACCTAAAGTAAGGGCCTCCAGTTTGACAATGCAATAGCAGGCGCAGGCCTGCTATTGCACTTAAAGTACCAAAAGTAAAAGTACTCTTTATGCAGAATGTCCCGTTTCACAAGGTAATATGTATCAAATGTATTCAAATCTTTTGAAAATAGCCGATCTACAAGCTCACAATGCGTCACATTGCAACACATTGTGAGCGTGTAGGTCGGCTATTTTCAAATAGCCAAAGTTTAAGTAGGGCTGAAGAGGTTAATTTAGTATGTTTTGTAATTATAACCACTGCAGCTGTCTATACAACTGCTGCCGCTGCCACCACTGCTGCTGCTGCTGCCACCACTGCTGCCGCTGCCACCACTGTTGATGCTGCCACCACTGTTGATGCTGCCACCACCGCAGCTGCTGCCACCACCGCAGCTGCTGCCACCACTGCTGCCACCACCGCAGCTGCTGCCACCACCACTGCATCTGTCATCACCACCACCACCACCACCACCACCGCCGCCACCACAGAAGCGGTCACTGTTAAGAGGCTGACGTTCAAATCTTATGGAGAAACATTCACAGTTGACCTCTTGGATCCATCATCTTCTGCTTTTAAGGCTCGAAGCAATATGATAAAGGAGAGTGTAAGTAACACATGGTAGTGAAACTAACGTTAAATGTTTTTAAAAAAAGATTCATTTTTTTATATTAAGAATGTAAATAAGTGATTTACTGAAAATGTCTTCATTTTGATTTCAACAGCTTGAGCCTTACTACACTGCAGAATTCAATACGTGCAAATCCTTGACAGTGATAGCATTCAGGTAATATGCCAATACATTACTTGCTGTTCAATTACAGTATATACGTATATATATTGTATGTCCTTGGCAGGCAAGAGTTGAATTTGAAAGGACGTATATATACGTCCTTGGCAGGCAATGTGTCAAATATATTTGTATTTAAAAATATTGTTGTGATATTGTTTGCAGCAATGGATCAATCAACAATGATCTGGAACTATCATTCAGTTCCTCATCTGTCCCTACTGATGCTCAGATTAAAGCTGTTCTGACCACAGCAAAAGATGACGTCACAGCCTTCAACATCGACACCCCTGTCAATGGTAAGCAAATACCTGATCTAACCCCTTCAATCCGGGACAACATCTGTATCATTTTAGATATTACTATGTATATATAGCAACATAAGTTTTTCAGATAACAGTTTTTCAGAAGGCGTTTTTAGAATCGGCCTCTGGTCTAAATGGGCTAAAGAAGCTATAGAACAAATTCAATGCTTCACAACCTACAGTAAGGACCTCCAGTTTGACATGCACAGCATCTCAAACTTTTTTAGCTCATAGGGCACCGTAAATAACTTTTTCATCCACGGCAGATTGAAAAAAAAATGATATACTTGTTTAACCTTTTGAACTACAGCGTCCCTATTCTGGGGGAACATTCGCCAAAAATTGCAGATTTACAAGCTGACCAATTTCGGCAAAGAGATTTGGTGTAGGTCGAGAAAAGAATGCACCAAGTACGGTTCAACTCAGGTCCGTGTTACTAAGTCTAGAGCGTCTAAGTGTTTAAACTGAAGTGATATTAATAAATTCCAAATATTAAAAAAGTATTCTGTGGCACCCTTGGACTTGCATCACCGCACCGCATGGGGTACCACAACACCCACTGTTTTTCTATTTTCTTTTTTATCCCTGAGACACCCTACACTTTAAAATGTCACCAAACGGAGCCTAAGTGTCCATTTGGTTCCTAAATATCAATCATTTATCTGGGGCCCCCTGGAACCCTCTCAAGGACCCCTGGGGGTCTACAGATCCCAAATTGAGAACCAGTGCATTACAACAATTTTGGTTTTGATATAGCATGCTTTCTTTTTCTTCTTGTTTTACAGAGGATACGAGTGGGGTGAGCCATATTAAGATGAACATCTTCACCGCATTGTCTCTGGTGGCGTTGGCATGGCTTGGCACGGCCTGGCAGCTATAGACTGACTTTACCAATCTCTGATTAAAGTTGTAGACTAGATTTAAACATACAAAGCCTCTAAGCTCTTTTATTTTTTTGCCTTTGATAAAAAAAAGTTGATATATAAAATGTAATACAATGTAAAAACGTATGTTGCATGCAGGCCATGGAATATATTACAGCAAAGCAATGTTTACTTATTTCTTTTAACTCGTTGGGTGCCAAAACCGGGAATCTCCGTGAGGCTATTTTTTCCTTTTTTTTCCTTTCCAGAAGGGGCGGGCTAGCACAACTTTGGAATCACCAACGGTGCCTCTTAAAGGAGAATTACAGTCATTTTAGATGTTTGCTTTGATGTGTCGCTAATCACCAACATACAAAGGGGCGTTGAAATTTTCCAGAGAAGCCCCCGTTGTCCATTGTGGAGACCCCTTCCACTGGCATAATGGAGTAATGCGGATAAACAAAAATCACCTATTTTAGCAGCTACAAAGTTGTTGTTTTTTCACTAATCCTCATTGTGCAGTGTCCTGACACTCAAACATGCACAGAATGTCCCTTATGAGCTGCCGTTCATGCAGAACGACGTGAAGCTAGTCCTCGGTGTTGCCAGAGTCTGTGAGAGAAACAAGCAACCATGTTGGTGAGTGATTAGCGACACATCAAAGCAAACATCTAAAATGACTGGAATTCTCCTTTAAATGGAAGGGACAGATGAATCACTGTGCCAAAAAAACTCCATTCCGTCCGCTCCCATTCTATCTCCTTGATAAAAAAACCCCAGATCTCCTTAACTTTTTACAGTGGAGAAAAAGGAGCCATTTTCGATGCGCGATCACTCCGCAATGGCAACTCGCGTGAGAGACCTTGTGTTGTGAATTTGTACTTCCATGTACTGTTGTTCTCATGTCTTACTAAATAAAGTACATCAATCAATCAATCAATCAATCAATCAGATGTTATTGTTCCAGGCGTTAGCCTGGCCCATCCACCATCGTACACGCATCCATTGTTTACATCCGGGTGCTCGTCGTCGATAGGCTCTATGCACAGCAGCCATATTGGAAAGAAATTGGGCCTCTTCTTACTTCCTTCACAGGTTACCAATGTACTAATTAAGGCTCTGTTCATTTCTGGTCAGGGTGCTGGCTCGCTAGAAACACTCCATTTTGGTTCCCAAATGGCCTCTTATGGTGGGTGTGTAACTCTGAGAGTGTACAAATGAAACCACTCTCAGAGTTATGGGGGTCCTTGAAAATAAGACAACCACTGTGCTACACAAAATGGAACGGAGCTTTAATTAATATTATTGGTAACACCTGTGAAGGAAGTAAGGAAGGGGCCCAATTCATTCCCAATATGGCTGCTGTGAATAGAGCCTATTCTACAGCTCTAAACAGCGCAGCGTAAATGCTAGGAATGCCAGCACTAGATGTACCCTGTTTTAATAAACCTCTGGCACCGAATGAGTTAATAGTTTATTTATAATGCAATAAAATTGCATTCATATTTATCATATTTATGAATATTGAGTCTATTCTGTGACAGAAATTGCAATCGTGTACAGTTTATTTGAGCAACGATTCATCTTCATAATGGTCGGAATACATTTGCACAATGTCTCGTTTTATTGTTATACAGTATGTGGGGTGCATGGATGAAAGTTAGCGTCCTTGCTAACTCTGATGTATTTACGCTATATTGCCACTCTCTACTGTTGTAGTTTTTGATGCTGTGTTCATAAATATATATACTGACCCGCCCCAAATGAACAAATAAATATGTCTGTGGTTTGTTTGTGTTTGATTGATCAGAATTGAGAAGTGAAGTTATTGACATGTAGAAATAAGACAAAGTGATGTGTCTTTATTTCATGGTTGCACATCGTCTCTGTCGGGTGCAAACCTCATTATGTCCAAAACTGTTACTTTTCAGGATTTAAATAAAAAAATTCCAAAAGTAGCAGATCTACAATTTATTCAAAGATTTGCACAAATGTTCACGATTTTTCAAAAATAGCACATTAGCTCATAGCACAAAGTGTCACACTATTGATTGATTGATTGATTGATTGATTGATTGATTGATTGATTGATTGATTGATCGAATATTGTATTAGAAATGTAAAAAAAAAAGTACAATCAAACACTTTGTCTATAAGGATAACACCAAAAAAGTACTTGTGGTCTTCTTTCCATTGGGGTATTAGGTATTCAATTCGTCAACATAGCACCAAACATTCAATATCAGCAAATATAAGACACTATATGTACTTAAGTACACGGTAGGAAAAAGGATGGGGTAAAGAAAAGGGGGGGGGGTCGCCTGGCTAAGGTGAATTTTCAGCGCTGTTTTAAAGGAAGCGAGTGAACCACATTTTCTAAGGGATGGGGTCAGGGAATTCCACACTTGGGTGGCAGTGCTGTAGAAGGAGAATTTACCCATGTTTGTTCTAAAGGTGGGTGTTGTTATTGTGGCTGGTCGCTGATTTATTGGAGGTATTTTTAGTCAGATATACGGGTATTGAGGGCATTGAGGGCAAAGTCGCTTTGACCATTTTGAATGCCAATCCCATTTTTTATTGTTGAACCCTGTCTTCTACCTTGAGCCATCCGAGGCTAGCAAAAATGTGTGGGAAGGTGGGTCATGGGCCCAGGCCGAGAAGTAGTCGACTCAGTTTGTTTGGGGAGGTTTGAAGCCTACCACTCTATTCAGGGGCGAGTTCAAACTGCGTAATTTAATCTACTTTCATTAAACCCGGTGAAGATCATTTCTTTTATGAATGGACATTTGACCAGAGCTGCTGCGGGTAATAGCGCCCTCTATAGGCTTCCCCCTCCTCTGCGCGGTCATATCCTCTCATGTTTACAAACAGGAAGCCCGTCTATATGTGCTCTAGCCTATCTCCCTGTCTGCACTGTTGCCTGGTCTGATTATTATAAGCCACATTGGGCTGGCTTTCCTTCATTTTTTGTATTTTATCCAAATACATCTTTATATTAATTTGTAGCCTATTGTGTTTCACACAATAAGTAACTTGAAAGACATTTAAAATATTTATACTATTGGTACACACGGCTGCTCCCAAATAATTAATTACATCATGTTGCAACAACGCTCCTACAGGCAGCCATGGACCTCCCGATGATCGACCACAGGGCTGGGCGGTGGTACACAGACATACAGTAGCATATGGCTCTAATAAATTGGCCAGTTTTAGGAAAGGTCAATATGTACTCACGTAGGCTGTTATTGTTCTTTTTCCACCATTCTAATAGATTCCAGGGGTGTGTAAAGTAGCTCCATAGTTTCCTCTGAAGTGACGCAGTTAAAGTTAACTTACATCCATATTGTCCCCGTTATCTTTCATCATCCACCTTTGTTCAGTAATCCCGAACAGAGCTAGTTTACATCAATCATAGCCTCTCAAACCCAGATACATTGCTGCGATGCGTATGCGCGCCTACCTACCCAAAATAACAGACATACAAGCTATCAACGCGCTGCGTCATGTCGTGTCGACAGCTTACAGATCTGTTATTTTGGGCAGCATAAACAATGAGGCGCGAACGAGCAGCGCATGAATGAAACACTAAACCAAAAACATTACATTACGTGGTCAACAACATACTAGACATGTAACTTGCTTGGAGCTTTTAATGCAGTGGTTCTCAACCTGTGGGTCGAGACCACAATGGAGCTCCCAACGCCTGGCGAGCTTGTAGATCTGCTATTTTCACAATATTTATCTGTGGAACCAAGTCAAACAAAATGGGGGGGTCCCCAGTTCAAATATGGTTATTTTGGGGGGTCGATGTCCTGAAAAGATTGAGAACCTTTAATGCAGTAAACATGAACGTAGCGTTTACGTGCAGATATAATAATAATATAATATATATAATATATAATATAATATTCACCCCCAGCATGGGTTTAACGAGACAGCAGCCAAAATGAAAATCACACTAGCTGATCCGATCATCTTATAAAAAATGTAAGTGCTTAAGATTTTAGCCCAAACCCAACGGGACCCGACCCGGCCCGCCGGCACCAGCTGGGCCGGGTCGACGTTTTTTTTTAATCCAAATAAATTCATATATTAATTCATTTGTAGCGATTCTGCAGGGAGCAGAGCAGAGCAAAAGCGAAAACACACATACCCACACACCATACTTACACACTGGAGGGTGTAACAGTCCTGGCAGACATTTTATCACAGGTCAACGGCTACGTTTTTAGACACATGACAGATGACATGGCTTATTACTGTAATAACAGTTGCATGATCAGTTAAGAGCTAGAAAACCTCTGCCAACCAGGGCGACCAAGATTTCCCCGAGCCTTTTGAGAGCACACTGGCTTTGCTTGATTGACATCTTTGTTGACATTGGGTGGCACTTGTGTCAGATCTTCACAGCTCCACATTTCCTACCTTATATAGAACAACATAAATCGAGTTAACACTAGGCCAAGTAATCCTTTACTGCCGCTTTTCTTTGATTGTTATTTTCTAGGCTGTCAGATGTGCATATTTGTCACCACATTCACCTCTTCACCACTGGAGGGCAGTATGAGCATGGTGTAGAAAGGAGATATGTCTCAAAGCTCCCCTCCATCCATAATGTTTTTTTTTTTAGAACATTATGCCGCCAAAAAAACAAAAGAATGATATCACGATGAAATCAATCACAACAATCCTCATTGAATTTCAATGACTATTATTATGTGTGTCAACAAAGCTTCAAGTAAGCACCATGATGCACGCGCAGTTAAAACACTCTCAGAGAGAAGCTTGGCGTGCTTCCATAATATTACAACTCTAATTGAATGTGGATAGGCTCTATGCACAGCAGCCATAGTATCACTTCCTTCACAGGTGTTACCAATGATACTAATGAAGGCTCTGTTCCATTTAGTGTGGCACAGTTCTCAGATGTTTTAATTTCCACGACCCCCATAACTCTGAGAGTTAAACACCCGTAAAGGGCCATTTGGAACCCCCTCAAGGAACCATGAGGGTCCCTGGACCACAATTTTAGACCCACTGGTGTAGCAGAGTGTTTCCCGTGAGTCAACATGAACAATCAGCACCCTGACTCTGTGTGACCAGAATGGAACAGAGCCTTCATTAGTATCACTGGCAACACCTGTGAATTTCTTCACAATATGGCTGCTGTGCATAGAGCCTATTGTGGTCACCAGTGTCTAATCCGTCACCCTGCAGTACAATGATGTGACAATAGGGACTGTCGTCTGTCTGTGTGATGAGGAATTCATCTTAAATTAACTTGAATTAAGACTTAGATTAATATCGTTGCTGTTGGGCAGAAACCTCCTATCTCCACATATTCTAACTTTTCGTGTTTTTTTTCTCGTATGTATGCACTATTTGATCATACTAGCGTCACACAAACAAATCAAAAGTAGCCGATCCGCAAGCTTGAAACACGGCACGAAGCGATGCGTTTTCAACTGTTACTTTTGGTCATTATGCGACACGATTGTAGATCTGCTATCTTTGATCTGCAAGTATAAATCAGGCAGTACTACTGTTCTAGTGATTGCTTGATTGATTGAATACTGTATTAGCAGGTGCGTTAGCAGTACAGGTAGTACAGTCCAATGGTTATGCTTAAAGGACCACAATGGAAAAAAGCCCCATGGGGCTTTTGTGTTCTCCATTGCACTCAATTCATCAGTAATATCATTAATCATCAGTAATCATTGCACAGTTATTATTACCAATACTAGATTATGCAGATATTATATATCAGAATACTTACGTAACAAATATTTACCCTCTTACACTGGGTGAAAAAGGTGATATACCTGGATATGTGGGCAAGGCATACACCCACCTAACATAAATGATTGGTGGGAGTTTTTCAATGAATGCGGGAGAGGACTGTTTACCTTCAAATGCCTTTAAGATCCTGGATATGCTTCTCACTTTTCTCTGCTAGGGAATCTCCCTTACATATGTAAATTAGAGGTTTGTTCAAACAATGGGAGGTGTGGGGTTCAGAGTGGGGGGGGCTCAGAGAGAGAGAGAGAGAGAGAGAGAGAGAGAGAGCGAGAGCGAGAGCGAGAGAGAGAGAGAGAGAGAGAGAGACAGTGAACCAAAGTTGCATTGTGACATTCAAGGAAAAGCTAATACAAATATAAAAAAAAATGTGTGTGTTCTTATAGGTCTTGCATAGGTGAGCAGTGTTAGTTTACAGAAATGACATGCGAATAAAGCATGACACACACACACACACACACACACACACACACACACACACACACACACACACACACACACACACACACACACACACACACACACACACACACACACACACACACACATACACACACACACACACACACACACACACACACACACACACACACACACACACACAGATATCAGAGAGCAGTCTTGGGGCAAATATTGTACTTTTGCTCCACTACAATTATTTGAAAACTTTAGCTACTAGTTACTTTGCAGATATAAATGATTACATTATAAAACATACATTAACCACTTTAGCCTTATTTTATACCTAGGCTATTTGAAAATAGCAGATCTACAAGCTCACAACGCGTCGCGTTGTGAGCTTGTAGATCGGCTATTTTCAAACATTTTAGTACTTAAACACATTTTGATACCAATACTTTTACCAAGTACGTTTAAGGGTCATTAAATGGTTAAAATGATATCACAAACAAGGCTTACTTTATGTGTGTTTTCGTGTGTATTTTGGGGGGTAGAGATTTACATGCAAGCACAACATTTGCATGAAAGTTGTTGATGGGTTCAGTGGCCCTATTGTCTCAGGTCTCTGAGACAATAGGAGCTCCACCTCTATCACCATGTTAACCACTTTAGCCCTATTTTATACATAGGCTATTTGAAAATAGCCAATCTACAAGCTTGTAGATCTGCTATTTTCAAACATTTTAATACTTTCACTTTTGGTACTTTAAGTATATTTTGATGCCAATACTTTTTTTTACTTTTACTCAAGTAACATTTTGAACACAGGCCTTTTACTTGTTTTATTATTTGTATATTTTGTTTGTATTTTTATATTGTGGTATTGCTACTTTTACTTAAGTAAAATATCTGAGTACTTCTGCCATCACTGCCAACAATACAGGTTACCACCAGTCATGTGGTTAATAAACTATTTAGTTTGTTTTCTAGTCTAGGCCCAGTAGTGCTCAAAAGAACAAAATGTAATGGACCTTTGCTTGTAACAAGTAAGAGCATTTCTACATTACACTATTGATACTTATTACTTTTACTTAAGTATAAAATGTCAGTTCTTTTTTTGTGCTTGTTGTTTAGTGCAAAGCATTAGTACCTCTACATAGTAACTTTTAACTTGTTAAAACTAAGTAAATAGTTTATTTCCAATCTCTCTCTCTCTCTCTCTCTCTCTCTCTCTCTCTCTGACTGCCAACATTTAACATGCACATTCAAATGGTGGGGAGGGGAACCGGTGTGTCTATCCAATCAGATTTGTCCAAACACATTCGAACTGTTTGGGCGGTTGGGTGAATTCATTCTTCTCAACCATGTACTGCTGGCCTGTTGATGTTTTCGGACTAGCTTTGTAAATGGTAAGTTGCTATTTTATCTAATTGTAAATCATTAGTAGGTTATACTGTTTATTATTTACTTTGATCAGTTCTCTACAGTCTATTTGATCAGTTGTAGGCTAGTGTTCCTTTACCTGTATGAGTTCAGATTGTTTTAAAACATGTGGCATAGTCAAGTAGCTAGTCAATTCATATGCCATGATTTAATTTGTCAGCATAATGCAGTATAGTAAAATACACAGACTTTATACATTTTAGTAACTAAAGTTGGATTGCATTGTAGTTTGTCTTTACTGTGGCTATATTGAATACAATGACAAAGCATTGCTTCATCCCACTAACCCCTAAAATGATATTTGCAGGGAGAATTCCACTGATTTCCCCACTGTTGACGAGGAAGTTTTATAAGGTACTACACACCCACACTCTTCATTTTACTTTTTTTTTTGTGCACTCCTGTTTCAGTTGAAGTTTTCTGAGTTTTAATTGCTGTTATATATTTTACAGTTGTTGGCATCCAGCGGTACATGTGTGAGGACCTTTCGGAGTTTTAACAGGTAATCTCCAGAATAAATTGCAATTTGCATGTGAACAGTCAAAGGACAATGGCTTGGTTTTCAGCAGAAGATTCAGCAGACAGTCAGCAGGCAATACACGCACGCACGCACGCACGCACGCACGCACGCACGCACACACGCACACACGCACACACACACACACACACACACACACACACACACACACACACACACACAGTAGTGTGGTAGAGTGTGGTAATTGTATTAACATTGTTGTGTTCCGGTTTCAGTGGTTTTGTGGTTTAATTGTAATTCTTTTTTTCTTCTTCTGTTTTTCTTCAAGGCTTCAAGGACTGCCATTTTGGATCTTCAGCCCTCCAGCAGTCCAAAGTTCAGGAGATCATCTCCAAACCTCATACCAAACGCTGCATTCTCCAGGACCCAATGCTTGAGGACACAGAGCAACTCCAAAGATGGACTTCCATTTTGGATCTTCAGCCCTCCAGCAGGAAGAAGTTCACAAGATCATCTCCAGGACCTTGTACCAAACGCTGTGTTCTCCAGGACCCAATGCTTGACGACAAAGAGCTTGAGGACTATGTTTTTAGTGCGAACATTTTAACTCAAATCTTTGCTTCTGGGGTCCCTGGAACAAAATATATTTCTTTATTTTCTGTATTTCTTCCTGTGGATTATACCAGGGACAAATGCCTTGGATTTAGCTATTCCTTGGACCCACCCACCGTGGATTACACCAAGTAGCCTACAAGTGACTTTGTTTTCTTTGCTCTGCTCTGCTCATGGCACTACTTGCTGACTATATGTCAGTCTGCTTATGTGGATTATGCGGTCGACACACACTGACATTTTGCACCGTAATCCTGTGTATAACGCACTGACTTTTGACTTTTTTTCCCCAAGCAACTTAACGAACGTCCATAAGTATATCATGCACAGTATACATTGCTGCTATGTTCATGCACATATCTTATCTCAGGTACTAGTGTGAATATATAGACACGAATTTCACCCACTTTTTTTAATTAAACCTGTGATGTGACAATAAACCTGATTCTGATTCAGAATATTTGAATATATATATATTTTTAGAGTGAACATTTTTAACTCAAATCTTTGCTTCTGGGTCCCTGGAACAATACTTTTCTTTGAAACAGTTTATCTTATCTGTGTGCTCCTGTTCCATTGTTTTGTATACATTTATTTTTCTTGATCAATAAACATAATTACATGAGTTCTGCCTATTTTTTTTTCTATATTGTTTTTCTATATTGTTTGTGTGTGTGTGTATATATATATATATATATATATATATCAAAATTAGTGCAGGTAGTGGGGGGGGACTATAAACCACCCCTCCCACTGGGGGGTGGGGGGGGGGGGTGGGGGGGGGACAAGCCACAGCCCCTGGGGGGGGGGGGGGCTATAAACCACCCTTCCCACTGAGGGGGGGGTATAAACTAGGGGGTTTATACAAGAATTAGCATGCAGAATGTGGGGTGGGTGGGTGGGGTTATAAGCCACAGCTTCCAATCAAATGTAGTTTTCTGCACATGCTCAGAAGTGGTTGGGGTGGGAGGGAGGGAGGGGTGGGGTGTGTGAGGTCCTTGCTGCCAGACACCATAGGGGGTAAATGCAAATGAAGGTCTCAGAAATGGTACATACACCTGAATATGTGGGAGGTATGTGGGAGGTGGTACATTAATGAATGAGGTCAGCATACATGTGACGGTGGCCAACTAGGTCACATTTGACTTGTCAGTATAATGACACTCTCTTTTAATCAATTCAAATCACAGTGGTTCACAACAATAAAATATAAGGTGCACAATAAAGTGCGGGGTGCATAATTATTGTGAAACCAGAGGATTCGATTACTGCAGACTACGCCACTCAGGTTTGGTATAGGAGCCTAAGAACTCCTCCTCTAATACTTTTCTATTTCAGGCTATACACAGGTTCGAGTTAAAACCAGGTAAGTACTTAGACTTAATTTTGAGGACAACACTTAAAAACCCAGGAGAAAATGGACGCTGAAAAAATGGCTAAAAAGGGTGAATATACATTTATTAGAAATACCCTAGTTACAAGAGGCCTCTGTGCCTTAAAATACAAAAACAAAAGAAAACAATGAAATCCTAAAATAAGCCTATGGCGCCAACTAACTAACTAAAATGAAATCCAAAAGAGAGCGAGGCTGTGCAAAATATAACAATTTTTGTGCAGAGTAACAGAGCGCATCAATAACTTAATTATAAGTAAAGTGCCAAATGCTGTTAAAGTGCTATACTAATATAAAGACCATATATGGAGTGCAAAGTAACAGAGCGCATCAATAACTTATTTATAAGTAAAGTGCCAAATGCTGTTAAAATGCTTTGATGCTATAATAAATAAATAAATAAAGGCCGTATACTGAGTGCAATTGGGGGGTATCAGTGGGGAGGGACCGAGCAGGTAATCTTCAGTTAATCTTCTAGTTCCACATCAGCGTCTTCATTCTGTAATCACACAAAAGCAGTGGCCAGTTCATCTGTTCCCAGATAATATACTGCGAGGCTAACTCAGTAGGTTTACACAGGCTAGTGTTGCATATGGTGGTACTTACAACGATGGCAGGTATAAACCTGCCGCTGCGTTGGTTGTGCGTGCAACACTGTAGCCACCCCGTCGTTCTCAGCTCGCTCCAGGCCCCGCTCGATCACTCGGTCATTTGTTGAATTCACTGCTTTCCAGGCTCATCTCCTCCTCTGTATGCTCTGGTCTCTCGCAGGGTTCCTCGTCCACACTGCGTCTCACACTGTCTCGGCTTCGTGAGTACTCGCCCTTGGTCCCTCTTACTGCCCCAATGCACTGGCCTTTGTCCCTGTTCACACTCGGCTTCTCCCAGCTCTCAATACACCCCTTCCTCTGTGCTGTCTCCTTTTGAATGAGCGCGGCTCTCGTTCATGCTCCGCTCACCGCGCCCTCCTCTCTCTCGATTGGCCGCTGGTGACGTCGCCTACTAGGGGATTGGGCAGTGGAAACCACGCCCGAGTCTCTGTTAGCGTCTCAGCTGTTCGCTGTCATTGTCACTTATTGCTGTTTAAGTGGCTTGGGGACCGGGGGAAAACATTGTCCAACAATAAAAGCACACAATACATTTCAGATCATCATAAATGTAGGCTTAAAAGGGGTTAAGAGATGAAAAATTATACAATAAATAAATAACGAAAAATAATAATAATACTCCGTTTTTCCCCCTGTCACATACACACACATACTCCCTTAAGTATCAGGGGTATGCCTGAGGAATACCCTCCCAAAACCATTGCTTTTCACCCAGTGTTAATGAGGGAGTCTCTCAATTGGATAACACCTAAATCTCGGAAGACATTCTCACTGGCTGTGATTTGTTATTGGCCAAAGCGTGAAATGGGCTTTTGTAGTGCCACGTGTAAAATGTGCAGCGTAGGTTCTTCCTGTTAACATCGACAGGCTGTGAGCTTGTAGATCGGCAATTTTAACAATTCTTTTTAAATCACACTGTTTCACAAATCACACATTGGGACACAATTTTTCAGTCGTGAGATAACATTTTGCTTTAATCCATGGGGACGGCATTTTTGCACAGAACCTATTTCTGTGTTGTTGTTTTTTTTATTATTCATTCAAAACTATTCAACTACGTCAATCTAAATAATTAATGGGGAGTTCGTTCCACAGTTTGGGTGCCAGAAGGGAGAACATTCTGGGACGTGTGGAACGTTGACCCGGATGTTTTAGGGGAGGTTCCGACAGCTTCCCTGTGTTAGCTAATCTGAGAGAGTGGGAGGGGTAGGGCTGGATCAGGCTTTGAAGATATGGGGGTGCCATACCTTTGGTTGCCAACACCAGTGTTTTGTACTCTGTACACTGTACTAACATGTGCGGGCAGTAACTGGGAGCCGATGGAGGAAGCGGAGAAGGCCGCGGTCAAGCTTCGTAACATATTGTGCAGATCCTACCCGGTCAACACAATTCTCCATACGAGGAAAAGAATAAAGAATCTGGTTTTGTCACAGCATTTACTTTCCTGTAATCAGTGCAAAAGCGAGTGGTCTGATCAGGTTTTGGCACGAACTAGCACTAGGAACCGCATAACTATGTTCCAAAAGATATTCCCACACCTGCTGCATTAAGACCCTCTTTGTCGGATTAACCCTGATCACCACTGGTGGGCACTGTACATTATCCCCATCCCGATGAATGTACCTTTTCAGCATGTTGATGTGACACAACCAAGATTTCTTTCTTAGATCGGGAGTGCTAATCACATAGTTGTTATCACTCACTTTACGCTCCACCAAATAAGAACTGCAGAATTTGGCTTGCAGACAGGAGCCCGGCATACCGTTCTTTAAATGCACTGAACATAATCCAAAATATTTTGACTGGGACTATCTGCACACCATTTCTCTTGCAACAGTCGATGGAATGGGCTGTAATGGAGCTGGGGAATAACCTGATTGGGCTTGCCTACAACCTGACATATGTGACATGACCGATAAAACTAAAACTACAGCCAACACAGCCGCGTCCGATGCTGAGCTGACTTCTTGTTCATTCAAATAAACAACATGTTTTTTGAACTCCTCCAACAATAATAATTCCCGCAATTCCTCACGAATTTTCACTTTACTCGCCTGACACCACTTGTCAAACAATACCTCCTTATCGTGTATGTCTGACTGGAAGTTTTCTCCCTACTCCTACATTTTTGCCTATAGGCTTCTGGAACCAATTCGTAGGCCCGTAACACAGTAGCTTTTACAACCTCATATTTCAAACCCTCTTCTATTGGCAAACTAGCACATACCTCCTGCGCCCTGCCCACCAATTTGCATTGTAATAATAATGCCCTAAAAAAAAAAAACAATAACCTCTTACCTACACATGAAAGAAAACAAAATACAAATGCTGACCTCCTTATCGGAAAAACAAAGCTCAAACAATATAATCAAAATAGTCCCCCCCCCCCTTTCTTAGCTGAGAACAATAGGGCATCGCAGTTGCGGCCACTTCCGGGTTCCACTGCAAAATAATACTCAATGCATTTTTCCCATTGACATTTCCAAAAATATTTATATCAATTAATTTAAGCCTAGAATCAAGCCATCCAGGGTCCTCGTGAATCATGACCATTAAACATTTTTTTCTGTGATTTATTTTATTTTATATTTAATTATATGATATACTATATTTAATAAATACCCTTTGTTTTGCCGTTTTCAAAAAAGTTTTTTCACAGAATCAAACGTTTTATGGTCATGATTCACCAGGACCCTGGATAGCTTGATTCTAGGCTTAAATTAATTGATATAAATATTTTTGGAAATGTCAATGGGAAAAATGCATTGAGTATTTTGCAGTGGAACCAGGAAGTGGGCAGGAACTGCGATGCCCTATAGAGCACAAGAGATGACGCACACGCACGCACGCACGCACGCACGCACGCACGCACGCACACACACACAAGAGAAACCTAGGCTACACCAAGCCTCTTCATAACCGAGAGCAAAGCTGGGGAGTCTGGTGAGCCAAGCACTATGGGCTCGCCGTCTCACCAGCCTCCCAAAAGCTACCAAAACATAAAACTAAACTTAACTAACCAGTAAAGAAAAACGGCAAAACCATACTTACACCAGACCCATCATAACTGAACTTAAGAACTACAAATTAACTATGCAAGGGATCAAATACACAGGTGTGCTCTGCTGGGGTGCTGGGAGCTGGCAACAGCTCCTCTTTATAGCCTGGGTCTTAATCAGGATTTAGACACCGCTGAGACAGGGAGGGGCAACCAGCAATCTCAGGTGAGTGACAGGTGAGTGTCTAGACCAGCAGCAGCAAGGCAGTGTAGACAATAAAGAGAACAAATAATCATTAATGAACGAATAATACTAGTAAGCTCTCTAGGCTGAGTGCATATATATGTGCAAGCATATAACACCGATGAATGTGTGTACTGCTGTGTGATTACCATATAACCTGTCTGCAGCTTGTGTCATTACAACTTTTGGGTTTCTAGATGGAAACGTTTTTTATATCCCACGATTTTGTAAACCTTTTTTCACCCGTGCCAATTTTTCTAAGTGATCCTTGTAAAACTATATGCATTGTTCATATGCACAATGTTACCTGTCAGCCACCGTACTATAGGTACAGGGTCAGTATGTGCGCATGTGTAGACTCACCAGAAGTATTGTTATGGTTGTAGCCAACACCAGCCAAGATAGAATGAATGAACCCTGTGTTCTGGAGTACCAATAAAACCCATGAAAGAAACCAAAGACTCTTATTGATCACCACATAAAACAATCCTGGGCGCTACACTCCCAGCCCAGGGCCGAGCTCATGCCTCCTTTAATGCATGAGAGCCAACTGACCTTCTTGTCACCTGACAGGGGGGAGTTTCCCCGGTAGGACTTGGCACGTGGAAGGAACACGTTATTCCAACCAGTTCCCTTCCCCTCCATCAGGCGCCCGACTGTCATGGGGGAGGCGGTATAGCGACCATAGTTTACTACATGTTTTTGTGAGGGTATTAACTACCCTAGGAGACATGGGGATAACATGAAAACTCCACACAGAGTGGGCCCTGGCTGCCTCTTTAACTGTCTTTTGAAACTTGATTTTGTATTTTCTTTAGCAAAGAGGCTCTATACAGCACTGTGCGCTTCATAGACCCTGCTCTGGCTTTAGGGAGTTGATAGCAACCTCTTGTGGCATGTCTCGTCAGATATGTATCGATATTAGAGCTTGGTTGATTATATAGACAGGTTATATAGACAGGTTTCTGCACATTAATATTTCTCAAGAAGACAAGGAGTGCCTCTCCGTGACTATTGTCCAGGAGAGCTTGACATGAATTTTATTTCATTACACCTTGATGTACACCTAAGGGCAATCCGAGTTGCTCTGTTTTGAACCAGCTGCGGTGGTAAAAACACTGAACACCTCTTGATAACAGATATGTTCCTCCCCATCTTTTCCACCACTGAATCTGTGTCTCGTCCATGATAGATTGTTCACTAGGATGACTCCCAAAAGCTTTGTTTCCTCCACCTGCTCAACCTCTACATTATTCCACATCAGATTCAACTGCGTTTTAGATATTAGTACATGATTTGTGCCAAATACAAGGCTTTTTGTCTTTTGAATGTTGAGCACTAATGTGTTGCTGGTCACCCATTCCATTACCGTTTTCTCACCGATTCTGGTAGCCTGTGTATATATTGTCGTGTCATACGAGTACATAGAGACTTGTGCTTTTTCAAGAGCCAATGGAAAATCATTTGTAAAAATTGAGAGGAGTAAAGGACCTAGTGAGCTTCCTTGAGGAATTCCACTCGCTACAAATCTAGCTTTAGAGATACTGCCATTAAAATATACACTTTGAGTTCTATTATATAGATAGCTTTCTAGCCATGATATCGCCTTTGGGGCAAAACCATAACACTCCAATTTGTCATCGTCAAGTAAATTTCTATGATCTATCACATCAAAGGCAGCGCTATAATCTAATAGTACTGCTCCCACCATTTTCTTCGCGTCAATCTCTTTCATCCATTGACCTGTCATTTGTGTAAGTGCTGTGGCTGTTGAGCGACCCTCTCTGTACGCATGTTGATACTCACTTATCAGAACAGTCTGCTGTTAGAGCCAGTGAAAGCATTCTTTGCATTTTTAGGGAGTGGAATAACTTTGGCTACTTTCCAGATTTGCGGGCATATATCACCTCCCAGACTCATATGAAAACTATGACAGATGGGTGCAGCAATGAAGTTGGGTACATTCTTTATCTATTCGTCTAGGTTATCAATACCATGGTGGTTTATCATTATTTCCACCTCTTCTGTCCTAACTTGACTATTCAAGTCTCCATGGGGTGACTAATTGATAGAAAAAAGGTGTTTTGGGGGGTAAACTATCCCTTTAATGACCAAAAATAGCTGATCTGCAAGCTCGAAACACGGTGCGAAACGGCGTATTTTGAACTTGTAGATCTGCTAGATACTTTTGTATTTGAATCTTGAAATGTCACAGTTTTGGACATATGAGGACGTATGAGGTTTCCAGAGACGATATTCAGGTGCATTCTGTCATTCCCATTGTAGAAATGCAAATGTCTTTTCAAATGACATGAAAGGAATAAATGTACATTTGAACAAACCTGAACAAATATGTTTTTAAAACAAGTTTTTTTTTTGCCAGACCCAAGGGGTCGGCCTACAGGAGGCTTTGTCGGTCGGTCGGTCTGTCCCTCTTTTCCTCTGCACACGTCATGCGAAGTCCGGCCATTCAGAGTTCAACCACTAGGGCTCCGAGGAGCAGTTTTTCTAGTTTTTTAATTGCTCATCTCCCTCCTTAATTGCCCACAGAGACAGCTTATTGGCACTCAATGGCACATAGCATTCCTCAGATCTCTCACAACACTTATGTGCGCGCGCGCACACACACACACACACACACACACACACACACACACACACACACACACACACACACACACACACACACACACACACACACACACACACACACACACACACACACACACACCACAAGTACCTGAACTTTGCATAGCAAGACTATACACACTAAAATATGCACATATACATCTAGATACACATACTGTTCAGCATATACATACAATAATATGAGGGGTCATGCCAGCTTGTGAGGGACATTTCCATCAATATTTCATATTGCCAAAGACATGCAAAACATGTGATCAGTAATATTACCAGAAACACATAGGCCTAGCCCTATGTATACAGTAGGCTACTAATGTACTCCTGATGTGCCATAGTTTCTACTCTATTCCACTGCACTACACATTTCAAAACGAGGCACTTATCCAAAAAATATGAATACAAATACAATCTAAAAAAAATCTCACAACCCATTACGGCATGTTGTGAGCTTGTAGATCAGCTATTTATTTTCTTTTTAGCCTATAATGGCTAAAATGGCAGGGTTAAAGTGGTTAGCTATACTTTAGAAAACCTAAAGTCGAAGTCGTCCTCTGTATACTGGCAGCTATAGGGGTTAGTCCTGAGACAGGCATTAAATGTGGCATGGTCCAAGTATGTTCTATGTTTGGGATTTCACTAATTGGGTCTTATTAGTACAGACAGTGCTTCCATCTTACATTGCACGAGCAAAATGGCCTCTTAGCTGCAAAGGTGAGTGGGTGAGTATTATATACTGCTCAAAAAAATAAAGGGAACACTTTGATCCCTTAACTTTTTTGAGCAGTGTACTTGATATGGTTATTATTATATAGACTTGTTTTTTCAGAGGACAGTGTTACTTGAGGACATGAGGAGACAGGAAGTTCTACCAGCTAAACTCGTTTTTTGTGTGTCAAGGTAGGTATGTAGTCTAGTTGATTGAACATGTATTGTATTATAGTGTTGAAAGGATTGAGTGTCAAAACAGATACTTATGTACATGATGAGTGATTAATGAAGGGCATGACGGGCATAAAGGAATGCAGTGTCACAATAGTTTGATGCAAAGGTGCCTAATTGTGATCAGAGGTGAGGAGGAGGTCTGATGGTGAGGCTGTGGATCAAGGGTTTCCATGGATTATAATTGTGGAGTGTTATTAACGTTGTTATTGTTATTATTGAAACACTTTCTCTTAATTGACGAAAATCTGCTTTACTTGTCCAGTTCTGCCCTCCTTTGCTTTGGTGCTCCTTCTCAACAGGTGAGATACCTTCTGTTTTTGGCTCTTTTCCTGCACCATTTTTCACTGTGGTCACTCACATACCGTAGACTTTAATTGTTTCATTGTCTGACACATTGTCCATTGGCTTAAAAAAGATATATACTATCCCACAAAGGATTGAATGCACGTTTTGACATTTTCAGGGAATTAAGGCAGCTATTAGCAAACATTACTTTTAGCTGTCTTGTTGTCTTCACCTGATGCAAACATATACAGTACGGGTACCACGAACAATATAATGAAAAATAATCTACGGTATTTTTCGTAATTGGTTTCCCTTTTCCACTAACAGGCTTAAACACCAATTTGCCATTTACAGCTATATTTCTTCATTGAGTTTGTCTTTTACAGATAATATACACCACCAATCATATCAAAATCAAAATCAGAATTAGTTTTATTGCCAGGTATGTTTGCATAATACAGCACAAGGAATTTTCACGGTGAAGTTGATGCATTATTGCTAGGGGTGTGCCGATTACTAATTTCACGATACGATACACGATATTGGGCTCACGATATTGATACGATACGATATATGGCACTTTTTTATTATGAAAATATATGGGGGGGAAAAAGACCTTATGAAAATATATGTTTTTGCATTATTATTATTGCGGGGGGAAAAAACGCTGTAAGCTTGGACATCTGCTATTTTTGAATAGCCAACGTATACTGTAAATGGATAAAGTGGTTAAAATGATTGTGATGTTAACTACTTTTTCTGGGGACTCCCTGGAACCCCCCAAGGACCCCTGGGGGTCCCCGGACCCCACTTTGAGAAACAATGTTATAGGCTACTTGTATGAGGATGTCACGCAACAATAGTCAAAACTAACCGATCTACAAACTTGCAGCTTGTAGATATGTTATATTTTAAATCGTTTTTAGAAAACATATGGCTATAATTGTGTTGCCAGGTTTACAGTGGTTAAAGCAAGTATTTTATATTTTGTGTTATCAAGAAGTCCATCCATCTGCTGATATCTGTCTTAGTTCAGCATGAGGATCTGCAAATTGTGCTGCACGAAGTATAAAATAGTGCTTAAGTAGTTAATGTATATGAATTCATATTTATATGTATTATTATTGATTATTCACACAGCAGTATATATGACAGATGGATGTAATTGTTTTATCTGAGCGCTTATATGAGTAATAATAATATTAGTCACAGTAAATGCAACTAGTGACGGATGTAATTAAGAGAATTTTATCATTTTATCATACGTGTTCTATAACTGCAGATATGACAATTGTGGAAAGGTAGAGTTTAGTGAGTCGTGTCAAGTCAAGTCACTTTTTATTAAAGCCCAATATCATGAAACATGTCCCAAAGGGCTGTATACAAAACAAGTAGCAATAAAACAGTAATAAAAACAAGTACTGGAATGTACAGTATATACATATACACATGCGTACAAATCACACAAAAAAAAACGATGTAGGACATTTAAAATAAAAGCAATGAGCTGGATGTGTGCTTGGTTGAGCCTAGATTTTGATTTAGTTTAGTCATAGTCTTTTGAATACAATTTAATTTAGTTTTTGTCATATTTTAGTAATCTGAAAAGTTTCAGTTTTAGTCTAGTTTTAGTCGACTAAACATCTTAAGAGTTTAGTCGACTAAATCTACAGTTGATTTTGTCGTCAAAAATGTATTCTGGCGGGCCGTAATGGCTGATTTTACACTTGGTTGCATGTTGAAAATAGCCCATCTACAAGCTCACAACGCGTTGTGAGTTTGTAGATCTGCTATTTTCAGAGCACAATACCCGAGCACAACCATTTTGTTGTTTATTTGTTGACAAAAGTGTCAATATACAGTATTAGTCTTAGTTTTAGTCATCATAGCGTAGCTTTTATTTCGTTTTCGTCAGTGAAATAAGTCGACGAACATTTTTCGTCATCATTTTAGTCAAAAAAATTAACACTGCTAGGTTGTGTAATATTTTGTAGGTTAGGAGTAAGCTCTTAAAATCAGATCTGGCATACATAGGGAGCCAGTATAGAGAGATGAGTACAGGGGTGATGTGACCACATTTTCTGTGAGGGTGTGAAGGTGAGGGTTCTCTAATGCATTACAACATACTTATAATGCATTATAAGCTTCAAATAGCACTCGTGAATACAATAATCATAACACATTACAAAGCATTTTATATTCACATAGTCTAGAATAATAATCATAATTGATGGACACTCAGACATTTTAATTGGCCATGATCATAGTGTATTATAACTCGCATAGTTGCAATACGTTATAATAATGTTATCATGCATTATTATCACTGTTATAATGTATTATAGTGTAGTTACAGGGCACTATAATTGTGTTAATCATTGTGTGCTTAAAAAAGTGAATGGCATTAAATGTATGCATGTGTCGCGTGTGTGCGTTCACTGTGGGTCCAGGACTCCGCGAGGGTCCGTCCGGCAGGCATGAGACAGGCATTACATGTGGCATGGTCCAAGTATATTCCATGTTTGGGATTTCAATAATTGGGTCTTATCAGTACAGAAAGTTCTTACATCTTACATTGCAGGAGCAAAAGGGCCATACTTGAGGACAGGAAGAGATTAAGTTCTACCAGCTAAACTAGTTTTTTGTGTGTCAACTTTAATAGTTGTGGTTTCCATTAAGGTGAACAGGTACTAGCTATGTTGATGAGAAAGTCTAAGTTATGCCGAATGGAACAATGGGAAATGACTTGAGAGTCAAAAGAAGAGGAGGGACGGCGAGATCTATTTGCGACCTTGACCCAGGTCGTTAAGGTTGCAACCGAGGTCGCTAAGGTCACGACCTCAACGGAGGTTGCGGCCTTAGCCGCCGAGGTCGCTAAAGTCCCGACGCACCTCGCCATGCCACCTACGTCGGCAGCGTCGCGACCCAGCATAGCTAGTCACGACTCACGACGTCCAAGTCTCGACCTTAGCCGTCTAGGTCGCAACCTCAGCGACCTTATAATGACCTTAGGCCGTCGGTCTAGCTGGCAACCTAGCTGGCAGGCGACGTGCGTCGGGACCTAAGGTCGCTGAGGTCGCGACCTAGGCGGCTAAAGTCGAGACTTGGACGTCGTGAGTCGTGACTAGCTATGCTGGGTCGCGACGCTGACGACGTAGCTGGCATGGCGAGGTGCATCGGGACTTTAGCGACCTCGGCGGCTAAGGTCGCAACCTCCGTTGAGGTCTTGACCTTAGCGACCTCGGTTGCAACCTTAACGACCTGGGTCGAGGTCGCAAATGGATCTTGCCTTTCCTGGAGGAGAGCCATCTGTTTTTGGTCTTTCCCTCACCATTTTTCACTGTGGTCACTCAGTGTTGGAAAAGTTACTCAAAAACAGTAATATATTACCTATTACTCGTTACTTGTTTAAAAAGTATTACTTTACATATTACTCCCTGCCAAAAGTAACTTGTTACTTATTACTTAACTTTTTGTCTCGCCCCCAGTAATTGCATCCTTTCATTTGCGTTTTCAACATTAGCAGTTGTTTCTTTTCCCTTTTCTGCAGCCTACATTGTAAAATCTGCATTGTTGATTTAACTCCAAAAAGTGTATGATCGGTCCATTTGGTTCCATTTGTACACTTATTTTAATTAAATGAACACTAAGACTTTTACAGTGTATGAATTCATAACTTACAGACTAAATGAAAACCACACCTGGGATCAAACTGATAATGAGACACAATCTTTGAATTTCTGTTTATTAACTCATTCTGTGCCATTGACTTCGCCGACGTCACGTTTTTATAAGCCCAGGGTGCCAATGACTTTTTGTCATGATTTTTTTTCTTTTTTTTTTTAATGTTCAGATCCCAAGATATGATGATTTGAAGATTTGCTGCTCCATTCACTTCTTGTTTAACATCTTACAGAAAAAGGCTGTATCTCGCTTCCTAAGCACTTTTTTTTAACAATGTATTTTGGCAGTTTGGCACTCAGAGCCAAACTGCCAGAAATAGCTCCAAACAAAGTGCTAGGCCATACTATGAGGCCAACATGTGTCAGTGCATTTCAATGCAATCCAAAAATATACACATTAGCATAACAAGTTTGTCACAGTCGGTCACAATTTCACAAATAGCCCTACAATAATATTAACCTGAGTGACAGCAATGAGTTTAACAAAAATTGGAATATTGGAATAGACCCTATGACACATTAGGAGTCCATTAGTATACATTTAAGGCTAGGCCACTGTGTTTTTGGACAAAATAGCCAATTTTACATCGAGGTGCCCAGTTGCCCCTAGAGCCTACCTATCCTGTATCCAATGCAGGAGGCAGAGGAGAGGGTAATGGCAGTAATGACATGGGCCAAGTTAACGTGGAACATCTTGCTTCATTAGCATAAGACATCGAACGTACTACATTTCTGGTGTGAAATGGCACAAGGGACACCCACAAAAAGACCACCCCAAAACTCGGTCATCACACATAAATGCCCTTTTGTGGACTTTGAGAACCTGCCCCTTCAGTGCTCTCTGCACGGCCCTGGTATGCCGTAATCTGAAGACTTACCTCTTCACTTGTCCTATCCACAAGTTTCCTAGGGCATGGTGGGCATCAATTCCTGTCGATTTTTATCAGGTTTCAGGGATCAAATCGACAGGAAGTGATGCCCACCATGCCCTAGGAAACTTGTGGATAGCCTTGACAACCTTGCAGGCTTTAATATGTAAAGTTAAAGGAGTAGTTCACACAAAAAAATTACTGAATGAAAAAATGTAATGAATTTTCTATCAATTACACACCCCATGAAGCCTTGAATTCATGGAGATTTCTTTGTTTTTGTCGCATTCCTGAGTCAATAATTTGATGACTGGGTCATCGGTCAATAGGAGATGTTTTTTTTGTGTTAAAGAATGTACATACATTGTTTGTTTAAATATCATATAACCACACTTAGAGTCTGCAATTTCCCTTGCTGAAAATAACAGTTATTTTTTAACTGAATAACTTTTTTTTATGTTGAAAATTGTAATTTATATTCATGTTGTTAACAAGTCATTGAAGAGGTGTCGTATATTTTGAAACAGTAGCCTGCGTGTACCGGGCCTAGCTGCTTAAAGTAGTGTAGAAGACGTCCAGATCACCAGATCACCAGAGCACAGCGTACTGAGTCACATTTTCAGTTCAATTCTTATACTGTAGGTAGCTTCACATTAGAATAGTGTGGGTTCCATGTGGGTGGGGGTCGCCCCGGAAGGTGACCAGATCAACTCCTTTGACCAATGTCATCCTGCTGTCGAGGTGTGACTAGGGAGAGGCCACTCTCTGATCACAATGGCCCCGATTCACTAAGCGATTTACGACCATATTTTGTACTTACCGGCATTTAAGACAAATCCTACACCTGCAGTCAGATTCATTAATGTTTTTTCACCCTGTAAAGCCCTTTGAGCTGCATTTTTGTCAAAAGGTGCTATATAAATAAAGTATATTATTATTATTATCATTATTATTAACATCTTAACCACTAAGCCAAAGGGAATTCCCTATACCTCGGGGGAGATATTAGATGCAGGAGGCAGAGGAGAGGGTAATGGCAGTAATGACATGGGCCAAGTTAACGTGGAACATCTTGCTTCATTAGCATAAGACATCGAACGTACTACATTTCTGGTGTGAAATGGCACAAGGGACACCCACAAAAAGACCACCCCAAAACTCGGTCATCACACATAAATGCCCTTTTGTGGACTTTGAGAACCTGCCCCTTCAGTGCTCTCTGCACGGCCCTGGTATGCCGTAATCTGAAGACTTACCTCTTCACTTGTCCTATCCACAAGTTTCCTAGGGCATGGTGGGCATCAATTCCTGTCGATTTTTATCAGGTTTCAGGGATCAAATCGACAGGAAGTGATGCCCACCATGCCCTAGGAAACTTGTGGATAGCCTTGACAACCTTGCAGGCTTTAATATGTAAAGTTAAAGGAGTAGTTCACACAAAAAAATTACTGAATGAAAAAATGTAATGAATTTTCTATCAATTACACACCCCATGAAGCCTTGAATTCATGGAGATTTCTTTGTTTTTGTCGCATTCCTGAGTCAATAATTTGATGACTGGGTCATCGGTCAATAGGAGATGTTTTTTTTGTGTTAAAGAATGTACATACATTGTTTGTTTAAATATCATATAACCACACTTAGAGTCTGCAATTTCCCTTGCTGAAAATAACAGTTATTTTTTAACTGAATAACTTTTTTTTATGTTGAAAATTGTAATTTATATTCATGTTGTTAACAAGTCATTGAAGAGGTGTCGTATATTTTGAAACAGTAGCCTGCGTGTACCGGGCCTAGCTGCTTAAAGTAGTGTAGAAGACGTCCAGATCACCAGATCACCAGAGCACAGCGTACTGAGTCACATTTTCAGTTCAATTCTTATACTGTAGGTAGCTTCACATTAGAATAGTGTGGGTTCCATGTGGGTGGGGGTCGCCCCGGAAGGTGACCAGATCAACTCCTTTGACCAATGTCATCCTGCTGTCGAGGTGTGACTAGGGAGAGGCCACTCTCTGATCACAATGGCCCCGATTCACTAAGCGATTTACGACCATATTTTGTACTTACCGGCATTTAAGACAAATCCTACACCTGCAGTCAGATTCATTAATGTTTTTTCACCCTGTAAAGCCCTTTGAGCTGCATTTTTGTCAAAAGGTGCTATATAAATAAAGTATATTATTATTATTATCATTATTATTAACATCTTAACCACTAAGCCAAAGGGAATTCCCTATACCTCGGGGGAGATATTAGACTTTCACGCCGTCAGGCTGAGGTTGTGAGCCACTCTGCTACATCACAAAGGCAATTAGTGTTGGTTAAATGTTTTGTATGACATTCCTGTTATTTCCAATTTGTAGATTCCATAGAAGAGAGGATGGGATTCGGACCAAGACTAACAACTCTGTTCATTTTTATGGGTAAGTGTTAGATATTATCATTCCTCCTATTAACACATTTTCTTATTTATCATTTACCTTACTCGCTATTCCATTCAAAGTGGTGAGCAATGATTTAGTTACCACTATGGCCTGGGACACAGAAACAACTGCAACATTACACACACCTGGAACAACAGCTAGGCCTACTGACCCATCATCAACAGCTAGACTCTAGCTGCTAGAGCAAACAACACAGAGAACTATGTGTGGGGAGGAAATAATTGCGACTAATAACGACTAAATTGCGGAGTAAGAAAATCAATTATTGTATTTACAGTACTCTGCTTGCATTTGTCTATCGACACTTGGCTGATCTCTAAAACGTGAAGTATATTGTTCCATTCAGTGACACAAAAGTGATATTTTCATGTTTAGGATGATGATGTATAATGCCCATCCAATGTGTGGAGCAATATAGCTTACCAATTATTTTGTCTGCTTAGAATTACAAACCTATCACAGCTTATCATTTTACAGCAAGCTGACAGAGGAGACAGGCCAAAGACTGTACAATAAAATATATAGCATTTATATTACATTGGCATTTTTCTAACTGCTTAAAGATTTTTTTTGTGTCTGTGCTGGCGAATTTCTTACGTATCGTTGACACTACAGGTGTATATGTTTATTTCAGGTTTGAGAGGATTAACTGCAGAGTACAAAGTGACAATTGACTAAAGCCTTTAATTACATGATATGGTACAAAAGATTACTGGCTTCATTCATGCTAATCAGAATGGAACAGAATGAATTTCTATGTTCTTACATAGAAATCAGTACTACTGAACATAAATCCAAACATTGTCCAGAAATGTTACCAGTTTTCTCTTCTCTCTCTTATATCCTAATATAAGCCAATATCTTATCCACTAAGCTAAAGGGAACTATATATGCCTCCGGGGAGCTATTAGAGTCTCAGGCCATCGGGCTGAGATTGTGAGCCACTCTGCTACACTCACCCCCCTTTTGACCTCCTCCCACTGGGAAATCCGATCTGGGTCATGGCACCAATGTAACGCCCGGGATTCAAACCTGAGTCTCCCACGTGGAAAGTCAACATCTTAACCACTAAGCCAAAGGGAACTCCCTATACCTTGGGGGAGATATTAGACTTTCAGGCCATCAGGCTGAGGTTGTGAGTCACTCTGCTACATCAGGAAGGCAATTAGTGTTGGTTAAATGTTTTATGACATTCCTGTTATTTCTATTTTGTAGATTCCAAAGGCGAGAGGATGGGATTCGTACCAAGACTAATAACTCTGTTCATACTTATGGGTAAGTGTTTTTTTTTTAATGACATTATCATTCCTTCTATTAACACATTTTCTTCTTTCTTTAAAATGTATCTTACTCTCTACTCCATTCAAAGTGACACTTGGAGCAAACACAGCTGCGGGTTCAGCAACAATCGGTGCAAGTACCTCTGCCGCATCAATGTCAACTAGTGAAACAACTGAAGCAGCATTGTGTTGTAGTTGTTGTTGCTGCAGTTGTTGTCAAACTGCTGCAGCATCATCAACAACGACAACAATAACAACAACTGTAACACCAACACCTGGAGCATCAACCAATGCAATAATTTCAGCAGCATTGTGTTGTAGTTGCTGTTGCTGCAAGTGTTGTCAAACTACTGCAGCAGCATCATCAACAACAACAACAATAACGATAGCAACTGTAACACCAACACCTGGAGCATCAACCAATGCAACAGCTGCAGCAGCATTGTGTTGTTGTTGCTGCTGCTGCAGGTGTTGTCAAACTACTGCAGAATCATCAACAACAACAGCAACACCAGGAGGAATAACTACAGTATCAACACCTGGAGCAACGACTGTAGTAATAATAATATCAACTACTACTACTCTACCACCATCTACTACTACTCTACCACCAACTACTACTACTCTACCACCAAATACTACTACTACACTACCAACTACTACTACTCTACCACCACCAACTACTACTACTCTACCACCAACTACTACTACTCTACCACCAAATACTACTACTACACTACCAACTACTACTACTCTACCACCAACTACTACTACTACACCAACAACTACTACTACTACTACTACTCAAACGACCACAACTCCAACAACTACTCCGACAAAAACAACTGCTAAAACAACCACTACTCCAACAACTACTCCAACCACCACAACGACTCAAACAACAACAACTCCCACCACAACTACGCAGAAAACTGCAACTACTCAAACAACGACAACTCCCACAACAACAACGAAGACAACCACGACTCAAACAACAACTCCAGCCTCAACAAATACTGTAACGACCAAAACTCCAACAACAACTCAAACAACGATGACTCCAGCCATAACTCTAACCACCACAACTACTCAAACAACCACAACTCCAACCACTACAACTACTCAAACAACCACAACTCCAACCACTACAACTGCTCAAACGACCAGAACTCCAACAACTACTCAAGTAACGACGACTCCCACAACAACTCCATCCACCACAACTACTCAAACAACCACAACACTAACCACGACACCAACCACAACTCCAACCACAACAACTACTCAAATAACCACAACTCCAACCACTACACCTGCTCAAACGACCAGAACTCCAACAACTACTCAAGTAACGACGACTCCCACCACAACTCCATCCACCACAACTACTCAAACAACCACGACACTAACCACGACACCAACCACAACTCCAACCACTACAACTACTCAAACGACCACAACTACTCAAACAACGACCACTCCCACTACAACTCCAGCCACAACAACTACTCAAACAACCAAAACTCCAACCACAACTCCAACCACCACAAGTACTCAAACAACCACAACTCCAACCACAACTACAACCACCACAACTACTCAAACAACCACGACACCAACCACAACTACTCAAACAACCACGACACCAAGCACAACTTCAACCACTACAACTACTCAAAAGACCACAACTCCACCCACAACTCCAACCACTACAACTACTCAAACGACCACAACTCCAACAACTACTCAAATAACGACAACTCCCACAACTCCAACCACCACAACTACTCAAACAACCACAACTAAAACCACAACTCCAACCACCACAACTACTCAAACAACCACGACACCAACTACAACTCCAACCACTACAACTACTCAAACAACCACAACTCCCAGCACAACTCCAACCACTATATCTACTCAAACGACCACAACTCCAACAACTACTCAAACAACGACGACTCCCACTACAACTACTCAAACAACCACAACTCCAAGCACAACTTCAACCTCCAGAACTACTCAAACAACCACAGTTCCAACCACAATTCTAACAACTACTCAAATGACCACAACTCCAACCACAACTCCAACCACTACAACTACTCAAACGACCACAACTCCAACAACTACTCAAACAACGACGACTCCCACCACATCTACAACCACCAAAACTACTCAAACAACCACAACTCCAACCAGCACAACTACTCAAACAACCTTGAAACCAACCACAACTCCAACCACTACAACTACTCAAACGACCACAACTCCAACCACTACAACTACTCAAACGACCACAACTCCAACCACTACAACTACTCAAACGACCACAACTCCAACAACTACTCAAACAACCACGACACCAACCACAACTCTAACCACTACAACTACTCAAAAGACAACAACTCCAACCACAACTCTAACCACTACAACTACTCAAAAGACAACAACTCCAACCACTACAACTACTCACACCACCACAACTCCAACAACTACTCAAACAACGACGACTCCCACAACTCCAACCACCAAAACTACTCAAACAACCACAATTCCAACCACAACTCCAACCACCACAACCACGCAAACAACCACGACACCATCGACAACTCCAACCACTACAACGACTCAAACGACCACAACTCCAACAACAACTACTCAGACAACGACAACTCCTACCACAACTCCAACTACCACAACTACTCAAACAACCATAACTCCAACCACAACTCCAACCACCACCACACCAACCACAACTCCATTCACCACAACTACTCAACCAACAACAATTCCAACTACTACAACTACTCAAACGACCACAACTCCAACAACAACTCCAACCACTAGAACTGCTCAAATGACCACAACTCCAACAACTACTCAAACAACGTCGACTCCCACCACAACTCCAACCACCACAACTACTCAAACAACGACAGTTCCAACAACTACTCAAACAACGACGACTCCCACCACAACTCCAACCACCACAACTACTCAAACAACCACCACACCAACCACGACTCCAACCACCAAAACTACTCAAACAACTAAAACTCCCACCACAACTCCAACCACCACAACTACTCAAACAACCACAACTCCAACCATTACAACTACTCAAACGACCACAACTCAAACTACTCAAACAACCACAACTCCAACCACTACAACTACTCAAACGACCAGAACTCCAACAACTACTAAAATAATGACGACTCCAACCACCCCAACTACTCAAACAACCACGACACCAACCACTCCAACTGCAACTCAAACCACTACAACTACTCAAACAACCACAACTCCAACCACTACAACTACTCAAACGACCGGATCTCCAACAACTACTAAAATAACGATGACTCCCACCACAACTCCTCAAACAACCACAACTCCAACCACAACTCCAACCACTACAACTACTCAAACGACCATAACTCCAACGACTACAACTACTCAAACAACTACGACACCAACCACAGCTCCAACCACTACAACTATTCAAACGACCACAACTCCAACAACTACTCAAACAACGACAACTCCCACTACAACTCCAACCACCACAACTACTCAAATAACCACAACTCTAACCACAACTCCAACCACTACAACTACTCAAACGACCACAACTCCAACAACTACTCAAACAAAGACGACTCCCACCACAACTCCGATCACCACAACTACTCAAACAACCACGACACCAACCACAACTACTCAAACAACCACAACACCAACCACAACTCCAACCACTACAACTACTCAAAAGACCACATCTCCAACCACAACTCCAACCACTCCAACTACTCAAACGACCACAGCTCCAACAACTACTCAAACAACGACAACTCCAACCATCAAAACTACTCAAACAACCACAACCCCAACCACAACTCCAACCACTACAACTACTCAAACGACCACAACCCCAACAACAACTCCTACAACTATATCTACTCAAACGACCACAACTCCAACAACTACTCAAACAACCAGGACATCAACAACAACTCCAACCACCACGACTACTCAAACAACCACGACTCCAACCACAATTCTAACCACTACAACTACTCAAATGAGTACATCTCCAACCACTACAACCACTCAAACGACCACCACTCCAACCACCACAACTACTCAACCAACCACAACTCCAACCACCATAACTACTCAAACAACCACAAGTCCAACCATTACAACTACTCAAACGACCAAAACTCCAACAACTACTCAAACAACGACGACTCCCACTACAACTCCAACCACCACAACTACTCAAACAACCACAACTCCAACCACTACAACTACTCAAACGACCATAACTCCAACGACTACAACTACTCAAACAACTACGACACCAACCACAGCTCCAACCACTACAACTATTCAAACGACCACAACTCCAACAACTACTCAAACAACGACAACTCCCACTACAACTCCAACCACCACAACTACTCAAATAACCACAACTCTAACCACAACTCCAACCACTACAACTACTCAAACGACCACAACTCCAACAACTACTCAAACAAAGACGACTCCCACCACAACTCCGATCACCACAACTACTCAAACAACCACGACACCAACCACAACTACTCAAACAACCACAACACCAACCACAACTCCAACCACTACAACTACTCAAAAGACCACATCTCCAACCACAACTCCAACCACTCCAACTACTCAAACGACCACAGCTCCAACAACTACTCAAACAACGACAACTCCAACCATCAAAAATACTCAAACAACCACAACCCCAACCACAACTCCAACCACTACAACTACTCAAACGACCACAACCCCAACAACAACTCCTACAACTATATCTACTCAAACGACCACAACTCAAACAACTACTCAAACAACCAGGACATCAACAAAAACTCAAACCACCACGACTACTCAAACAACCACGACTCCAACCACAATTCTAACCACTACAACTACTCAAATGAGTACATCTCCAACCACTACAACCACTCAAACGACCACCACTCCAACCACCACAACTACTCAACCAACCACAACTCCAACCACCATAACTACTCAAACAACCACAAGTCCAACCATTACAACTACTCAAACGACCAAAACTCCAACAACTACTCAAACAACGACGACTCCCACTACAACTCCAACCACCACAACTACTCAAACAACCACAACTCCAACCACTACAACTACTCAAACAACCACAACTCCAACCACTACAACTACTCAAACGACCATAACTCCAACGACTACAACTACTCAAACAACTACGACACCAACCACAGCTCCAACCACTACAACTATTCAAACGACCACAACTCCAACAACTACTCAAACAACGACAACTCCCACTACAACTCCAACCACCACAACTACTCAAATAACCACAACTCTAACCACAACTCCAACCACTACAACTACTCAAACGACCACAACTCCAACAACTACTCAAACAAAGACGACTCCCACCACAACTCCGATCACCACAACTACTCAAACAACCACGACACCAACCACAACTACTCAAACAACCACAACACCAACCACAACTCCAACCACTACAACTACTCAAAAGACCACATCTCCAACCACAACTCCAACCACTCCAACTACTCAAACGACCACAGCTCCAACAACTACTCAAACAACGACAACTCCAACCATCAAAACTACTCAAACCACCACAACCCCAACCACAACTCCAACCACTACAACTACTCAAACGACCACAACCCCAACAACAACTCCTACAACTATATCTACTCAAACGACCACAACTCCAACAACTACTCAAACAACCAGGACATCAACAACAACTCCAACCACCACGACTACTCAAACAACCACGACTCCAACCATAATTCTAACCACTACAACTACTCAAATGAGTACATCTCCAACCACTACAACCACTCAAACGACCACCACTCCAACCACCACAACTACTCAACCAACCACAACTCCAACCACCATAACTACTCAAACAACCACAAGTCCAACCATTACAACTACTCAAACGACCAAAACTCAAACAACTACTCAAACAACGACGACTCCCACTACAACTCCAACCACCACAACTACTCAAACAACCACAACTCCAACCACTACAACTATTCAAACAACCACAACTCCAACAACTACTCAAATAACGACCACTCCCACCACAATTCCAACTAACTCACCAAGCACTGTAACTATTCAAACGACCACAACTCCAACAACTACTCAAACAACGACGACTCCCACCAAAACTCCAACCACCACAACTACTCAAACAGCCACAACTCCAACCACAACTCCGATTAACACAACTACTCAAAAAACCACGACACCAACCACAACTACTCGATCAACCACGACACCAACCACAACTCCAACCACTATAACAACTCAAAAGACCACAACTCCAACCAATACATCTACTCAAACGACCACAACTCCAACAACTACTCAAACAACGACGACTACCACAACTCCAACTACCACAACTACTCAAACAACCACAACTCCAACCACAACAACTACACAAACAACCATGACACCAACCACAACTCCAACCACTCAAACTACTCAAACGACCACAACCCCAACAACAACTCCAACAACTATATCTATTCAAACGACAACAACTCCAACAACTACTCAAACAACGACGACTCCCACCACAACTCCAACCACCAAAACTACTCAAACATCCACAACTCCAACCACAACTCCAACCACCACCACTACTGCTCAAACAACCACGACATCAACAACAACTCCAACCACCACGACTACTCAAACAACCACGACTCCAACCACAATTCTAACCACTACAACTACTCAAATGAGTACATCTCCAACCACAACTCCAACCACTATATCTACTCAAACGACCACAACTCCAACAACTACTCAAACAACGACGACTCCCACTCCAACCACTGGAACTACTCAAACGACCACAACTCCAACAACTACTCAAACAACCACAACACCAACCACAACTCCAACCACTACAACTACTCAAACGACCAAAACTTCAACAACTACTCAAACAACAACGACTTCCACAACTCCAACCACCACAACTTCTCAAACAACCACAACTCCATCCACAACTCCAACCACCACAACTACTCAAACAACCACAACTCCAACAACAACTCCAACCACCACAACTACTCAAACAACCCCAACTCCAACCACAACTCCAACCACCACAACTACTCAAACAACGACGACTCCCACCACAACTCCAACCACCACAACTACTCAAACAACGACGACTCCCACCACAACTCCAACCACCACAACTACTCAAACAACCACAACTCCAACCACCATAACTACTCAAACAACCGCAAGTCCAACCACTACAACTACTCAAACAACCACAACTCCAACAACTACTCATACAACGACGACCCCCACCACAACTCCAACCACCACTACTACTCAACCAACCACAACTCCAACCACCATAACTACTCAAACAACCACAAGTCCAACCACTACAACTACTCAAACGACCACAACTCCAACAACTACTCAAACAACGACGACTCCCACTACAACTCCAACCACCACAACTACTCAAACAACCACAACTCCAACCACTACAACTATTCAAACAACCACAACTCCAACAACTACTCAAATAACGACCACTCCCGACATAACTCCAACTAACTCACCAAGCACTGTAACTACTCAAACGACCACAACTCCAACAACTACTCAAACAACGACGACTCCCACCACAACTCCAACCACCACAACTACTCAAACAACCACAACTCCAACCACAACTCCGATTAACACAACTACTCAAAAAAACACGACACCAACCACACCTACTCAAACAACCATGACACCAACCACAACTCCAACGACTACAACAACTCAAAAGACCACAACTCCAACCACTACATCTACTCAAACAACGACAACTACCACAACTCCAACTACCACAACTACTCAAACAACCATAACTCCAACCACAACAACTACACAAACAACCACGACACCAACCACTCCAACTACTCAAACGACCACAACTCCAAGCACAACACTAACCACTACAATTAATCAAACAAAAACAACTCCAACAACTACTGAAACAACGATGAGTCTAACCACAACTCCAACCACCACAACTACTCAAACAACCACGGCACCAACCACCACTACAACTACTCAAAATACCACAACTCCAACCACTGGAACTACTCAAACGACCACAAATCCAACAACAACTCAAACAACGACTCCCACCACAACTCCAACCACCACAACTACTCAAACAACCACAACTCCAACCACCACAACTATTCAAACAACCACTACTCCAACAACTACTCTACCACCAACTACTACTACTCTACCACCAACTACTACTCTACCACCAACTACTACTACTCTATCAGTAACTACTACTACTTTACGACCACCAACTACTACTGCAACAGCAACATCTGCAGCTGGTGGTGGCTGCAGCTGCATCACCAGCTGTGTTTGCGGATGCAGCTGCGGTGGTTGCTGCAGCTGCGTTGGTGGCTGCAGCTGCGGTGGTAACTGCAGCTGCGATGGTGCTGGCAGCAGCTGCACTAGTGGCTGCAGCTGCGGTGGTAACTGCAGCTGTGGTGGTGGTGGCACCAGCTGCACTGGTAACTGCAGCAACGGTTGTGGTGGCAGCAGCTGCATTGGCGGCTACAGCTGCGGAGGTAACTGCAGCTGTGGTGGTGGTGGCACCAGCTGCACTGGTAACTGCAGCAACGGTTGTGGTGGCAGCAGCTGCATTGGTGGCTACAGCTGCGGTGGTAACTGCAGCTGTGGTGGTGGTGGCACCAGCTGCACTGGTGGCTGCAGCTGCGGTGGTAACTGCAGCTGCGGTGGTGGTGGCAGCTGCGGTGGTGGTGGCAGCAGCTGCACTGGTAGCTGCAGCTGCGGTGGTGTTGGCTGCAGCTGCGGTAGTGGTGGCAGCAGCTGTAGTGGTGGCGGCAGCTGCAGTGGTGGCGGCGGCAGCTGCGGTGTTTGCAGCTGCGGTGGCTGCTCCACAGGTGCAGCTGCTGCCACCACCACCGCAACTGCAGATACCACTGCAGCAGTCACTGTTAAGAGGCTGACGTTCAGATCTGTAGGAGAAACATTCACAGTTGACCTCTTGGATCCATCATCTTCTGCTTTTAAGGCTCGAAGCAATTTGATAAAGGAGCAGGTAAGTAACACATGGTTGTGAACATAACATTAAATATTTTTTTTAAATGTATTTTTTTAATATTAAGAATGTGAAAAAGTGATTTACTGAAAATGTCTTCATTTTGATTTCTACAGCTTGAGCCTTACTACAGAGCAGAATTCAACACGTTCAAATTCTTGACAGTGATAGCCTTCAGGTAATATGCCAATACTTCAATTATGGCCAGCAGATCATGATTATTTAAAAAAAAAAGAATATATTTGTGTTTAAAAATAATTTTGTTTTTTTGCAGCGATGGATCAATCAACAATCATCTGGACATATCATTCAGTTCCTCGTCTTTCCCTGCTAATACTCAGATTGTAGCTGTTATGACCACAGCAAAAAATAACATCACAGTCTTCAACATAGAAATCGCCTCCATCGCTCTCAATGGAATACGTAAGCAAATAACTGATCTAACCCCTTCAACCCGGGACAGCATCTGTATCATTTTAGATGTTCCTATTGGTATATATAGCAAATAGCAAAAAAAAATCAGGAAACTCAGGTTTTTCAGTTTTTAGAATTGGCCTCTGGTCTAAATGGGCTAAACAGGCTATAGAACAATGCTTCTCAACCTACAGTAAGCATACAAATATTGAAATTATGTTGAATACCAATATGCCAAACTAGTATCTGGATATTAGTATATCCGGGGACCCCCCTACACTCGACACAACCTGACCATCAGTCAATGCTATTTGACCTCTATCACAACACTAGCTCTCCATTCTATTTAATTTTACCACCAGCTATTACACCTGTTACTACACCTACAGTCATTTCTACTACATGTACAATATCAAGAGAAACAATTTAACCATGGGTCAATACATCTGTATTGCAAATTAATCTGACTTTGTCATTAGTAATATCAACTTCCAGCAAATAATGTTGTCCTATCCTTTGTGCTCCAGCATTAGTGGCAACGATCGCGTTAGAATTCAAACTCGAGATAACCTTCACACCAGATCTTGCAAATCCAAACTCAACAGCATTCCAAAACTTATCAACCCAAGTTGCCACAGCGGTAAGTTCACACTGTATGACCTGTCAAATATTACTCCAGGACTCAACAGAGAATTAATTCTACTATCATTTTTATTTTTTCTGAGTGAATAATACATTATAATAATACTGTGTGTGTGTGTGTGTGTGTGTGTGTGTGTGTGTGTGTGTGTGTGTGTGTGTGTGTGTGTGTGTGTGTGTGCGCGTGCTCATTATGTTTTCTGTGTTCTTTTCACAGCTGGACAATCTGTATAGACCACAATATCCTAACTTCTATCGAACTGTGATCAACGGCTTCAGGTATGCTCTTGACATAACTTCTGATGGACAAAATAATTCCATTTTCATAGATTTTCTTTATTTACAGTATGCTTGTTCGAAAATGCAATTTTGTAATTTCACGAATTAGCTGCAGTAGATCTATGCAAATACGCCCGGCTAATATTTTGTTTGTCTAATGTGTGTAATGGAGTTGAGTGGGGAAGGGGAGAGGTTATGATAGCTTGAGTGGAATCTTTTCTCTATGGAAAACTCAAAAAGGATCCTTGTATGGGAAGTAAGCGTATTACTGTAACCTTCGTGGCCTACCTTAATTACATATGTAACAATCGTAAAACTGGGACCATAGAAATGTACATGACAAAATCCATAAAATACACATTCTAACAATAATCATCTTGTCACAGCCAAGGTTCAGTTGTGGTAAATGCGACCCTGCAATTTCTCGAGGCCAGCTCTAATCCTCCAACAAGCGATGCTGTGGGAAACACTTTAGTGGAAGCTGCGAAAAACAGCAGTTCTGGCTTGTCCCTTCCTGTGAATGCATCATCAGTTGTTGCAACAAGTATGAGCTTTTTAAATGTATTTTCTTTCAAATGTATAACATACAGGAAGCTACAATACTGCTTTACGTGCTTCTCCAGCATTTCCATTAATTTAAACTCTTTTTAAAGGTACAGCTTCTACAATTGTTGCTCCCACGACTGCTCCCAATGCTACTTCACCACCAGTCATCACAACTTCAACACCAGTGAACATAACCTCACCACCAGTTAACACAACTTCACCACCAGGTAATACATCATCACCAGTTAATGTAACGTCACTACCATTCAATTTAACTGCAGGGCCGGACTGGGACCAAAATTCAGCCCTGGCATTTTGGTCCGAACCGGCCCACCACCCCCCGGGCCGTTTTGTCAACGGGGAGGGGGAGCGTTTCACTGTTTCAGCCCAGCCCTGCACATGAACTCTGCAGCCGCACTGAGGCCCCTGCTGGAAAGCATCCCAGTCCAAACATTAACGTAACTAATAATTGGGCCACGCGACCCGGAAATTACCGTAATAATCCTAAAACGAAAGCGAAAATATGTATCCGAAAATATGTATTTGGGGCCCAGCGGGCCACCGGGCATTTGTCCGGTACGCCAAATGGCCAGTCTGCCCCTGTTTAACTCCACCATCTGTCAAAGGGATTCTAGGCAACTTCAGAGATCAAAAAAAGAAAAAAACTGTTGTCAAACAGTTAGTACCGTTGACTGACAACCCCTTCAGCCAATCAGCAGCTCGTTCCCCTTCAGCCAATCAGCAGCTCATTTTCCCTAGCACCAGCCAATATGATGCAAGGGGACTTTTGAAGGGGCTATGCCGAAAATAGGTTGCTTTATTCGGATACATACGTGTCACTGCCCGCCCCTGCTGGTTCTCTGATTGAAAAAAATAATAAAAATAGGCTTTGTCATGATTAATTGACCAAAGTTAAACAACTAAATTCTATCCAAACGATATCTTAAAAGTATATTCCGTGCCTCAATAAAGAAGTTTGAGAGCGGTGTAAAGTTTTAAAACTGTAACAAAAAGCTGGACACCCGTTCCATTTTTGACGGCTTCACTCGGTTCCATTCGGTTTCACTCGATTCAGTTCACACGGACACGGACGCGCATGGACGCGCACGCACATGCACTTCATTTCATTAATGTACCGGGTCACCACATGTTAATAAAACTTCACCACCAGTCAATACAACTTCTCCACCAGGTAATACATTATCACCAGTTATTGTTGCGTCACTACCATTTCATTTAACTTCACCACCAGATACAACATCACCACATGTTACTGTAACTTCATCACCAGTGAACATAACTTTACCACCAGTCAATGCAACTTCAACACCAAATACAACATCACCACATGTTAGTGTAACTTCACCACCAGTGAACATAACTTCACCACCAGTCAATGCAACTTCAACACCAGTCAATACAATATCACCACATGTTATGTTACTGTAACTTCACCACCAGTGAACATAACTTCATCACCAGTCAATGCAACTTCAACACCAGTCAATACAAAATCACCACATTTTTAAACTGAAGTGATATTAATACATTCTATTAATATCAATTCTATTAATATTACCACTTCAACTAAAGCATCCCTATTCTGGGGGAACATTCGCCAAAAAATGCAGATTTACGAGCTAACCTTTTAGATCGGCAATTTTTGGAAGAGAGATTTGGTGTAGATCGAGAAAAGAATGCACCAAGTACGGTTCAACTCAGGTCTATGTTACTAGGCTCTAAGTTTTTAAACTGAAGTGATATTAAAAAATTCCAAATATTATAAAAGTATTCTGTGGCACCCTTGGACTTGCATCACCGCACCATAGGGTGCCACAGCCACTGTGTTTTGATATAGAATGCTTTGTTTTTCTTCTTGTTTTACAGAGGTTACCACCACTGCAGTTGCTGCCACCACTGCAGTTGCTGCCACCGCTGCTGCGGCCACTGTTAAGCTGACGTTCAGATCTGTAGGAGAAACATTCACAGTTGACCTCTTGAACACATCATCTTCTGCTTTTAAGGCTCGAAGCAATTTGATAAAGGAGGGTGTAAGTAACACATGGTAGTGAAAATAAAGTTAAATGTTTTTTTTTTTTAAATCTTAATATTAAGAATGTAAAAAAGTGATTTAGTGAAAATGTCTTCATTTTGATTTCTACAGCTTGAGCCTTACTACAGTGCAGAATTCAACACATTCAAATCCTTGACAGTGACAGCATTCAGGTAATATTCCAATACTTTACTTGCTTTTAAATTATGGCCAGCAGATCATGATTATTCAAAAAAAAAAACGAATATCTTTGTATTTTAAAATATCTTTGTTTGTTTGCAGCGATGGATCAATCAACAATGATCTGACCTTATCATTCAGTTCCTCGTCTGTCCCTGCTGATACTCAGATTGTAGCTGTTATGACCACAGCAAAAAATAACATCGAAGTCTTCAACATCGAAATCGCCTCCATCACTGTCAATGGAATACGTAAGCAAATACCTGATCTAACCCCATCAACCCGGGACAGCATCTGTATCATTGTCTCCGCCAGGAGACTATGTTTTCGTTCTCGTCCTTCCGTGTGTCCACCAAGCTAACATTGGTCAAGCTTCACGTGACACATGACAATATGTTGAAAGGGTGTGCTTTGATTGGCTAGCGAGACGCATGATGAAATAGAGACCTATAAATAGGTGTGTACTTCAAAAGATCATTTATATCTTTTGAAGTGAGGTAAGACAGGATTAATCAGGAACCGTACTGGCGGAGACCTGTGTTCCGAGGAGCACATTTTCTAGTTTTAGATGTTTCTATAGGTATATATAGCATATAGCATATATAGCAGAAGGCGTTTTTAGAATCGGCCTCTGGTCTAAATGGGCTAAACAGGCTATAGAACAGTCTCAACCTACAGTACGGACCTCCAGTTTGACATGCACAGCATTAGGCCAGTGGTTCTTGATATACTTGTTTAACCACTTGAACAGCATCCCTATTCTGGGGGAACATTTGCCAACATTTGCAGTTTTACAAGCTAACCTTGTAGATCGGCAATTTTTGGCACAGAGATTTGGTGTAGGCTAGATCGAGAAAAGAATGCATCAAGTACGGTTCAACTCAGGTCCATGTTACTGGGGTCTAAGTTTTTAAACTGAAGTGATATTAATAAATTCCAAATATTATCAAAGTATTCTGTGAGAAACGCTGCATTAGGCCACTCAAACCCATTTGACATGTTTTTTCTATTTTATTTTTTATCTCTGAGACGCCCTACACTGTAAAATGTCACCGAATGGAGTCATAGGGTGCATTTGGTTCCATTTTGTGTACAGAGTTACCGGTGCCTAAGGGCGGTTTCACACTATGGTCCTGGGTGCACACCCCGGAACGCTTGGCAGGTGTCGCGCTAGTGTGAATGTTGCGCATCGTTCCCCGAAACGGATCCCGCGGGTTCATTTCATCATTAAATTATAAAATGAACCCACGGGATGATGAAAGATTTAGTACCGCATCATCCCGCGGGTTAATTTTATCATTAAATGACCAAATGAACCCGCGGGATGATGCGCTAAAACCTGCAATATCTATATATAAAACTTTTTTTTAATTATATAAAACATTACATACAGAAATAGAATGAGAGCGCGAGAGATAGAAAGAGAGGCCGTGTCACGGCCATATAAGGACAGCAACAATATATATATATATATATATATATATATATATATATATATATATATATATATATATATATATATAGTATATCTTGTGGAGTTTCAGCTACTATGCATCCCAGAAATATATAGCTTATAAGGCTTTGTAATTTGAAATTTGTAAGTAAATATGGTAACTCATTTAGATGTAGGCCTACGTAGGTTTATGGTTTCCCAAGGACTATAGCCGTTTCACTCATGATGCAATTTCTCTTTCATAACAGATACATACATGTGCCAGATAATCCCCACACCAAGAGAGTAAAAAAAGAAAAGACGTTGGATTGATGTACTTTATTTAGACATGAGACATACATGAGAAACATGGGAGTACAATTCACAATACAAGGTTTCAGTCATTCAGTCCGACTTCACTACTATAGTTGCCTTTTCATAAATTATATATTTTCGTACTTAAGCTGTCGTGAAAGTTTATAATATTTAGAGAAATTTAAAGTTTCAAATACAAAAGTAGTAGTAGTTGTTAGCAAACTGGACATTTAGACTGAATGTTTCCTGTATCCTCATCTTGCGCTAATGCACACAAGTGTTTCACCAGGTTTTATTTGTGTTGTTTCTCATAAGCGTGCGTCTGTCAACAACACAGCAGTCTGTGCCTTGACTTCTGTGCGCTCACTGGGTACATCCACACATGCCCGTACGCTAGCGTGCAACGGTACGCTACGTGACGGTAGCCCCGTCCACTCCCATGTTAAAAAAAAACGGAACGGTACTTCCGGTTTTAAACTTAACATGGGATTGGATGGGACCTCCGGCGTCCGTACAGCAACTTGACGGAGATGTGTGGATGCACCCACTGCGCTGTGCGCTCAGTGCGTTGACTCTCTCCCCAACCCTTTATTTATGCGCGACCAGCACAAACATTGTCGCATAGTTGATGACGTCTGTGTCCACAGGCGAACCACTATGTGCATGCCGCCACCTATAGGATCGGGGGTATATATGCAAGTGTTCTCTGGTGCGCAAAGATCTTGGCCAATGTGAATGCAGGCCTGCAGGAGAGGCGATCCGCACTCGGGAACGCTTCGGTTCAATCGGACCCTAGTGTGAAGCCGCCTTAAGTGTCCATTTGGTTCCTAAATATCAATCATTTAGCTGGGGGCCCCCTGGAACCCCCTCAAGGACCAGTGCGGTATAACAATTTTTGTTTTGATATAGAATGCTTTGTTTTTCTTCTTGTTTTACAGAGGTTGCCACCACTACAGTTGCTGCCACCGCTGCTGCGGCCACCACTGCAGCCACGAGTGGAGTGAGCCATAATACGATGAGCATCTTCACCGCATTGTCTCTGGTGGCGTTGGCATGGCTTGGCACGGCCTGGCAGCCATAGTGTCACTGCTCGAGTGCACCCGACATGTTCAAGGACAATGGTCACCATCCATGGTAAAGACCCCTTAACAGACGACGTCACACTGATAAGAACCAGTATGCGTGCAACCTGTATGCGTGCAATGAAACCCATTCTATCAGGTCTCGCTAGGACGCGCCTCACTAGCCAACACACAAGAGGGGGTTGGGGTGCGCTGAAACCAGCGCAGCCCGAAATAACAGGTTGGGAATTGATTGCGTGAAACAATCACCTGTGCGTCCAGTCTCAATGTTAGTAAACAAATAATTGGTCTATGAGAAGGCACTTTAATTTCATTGGAGATCATGGATGTTACGCTCTCTTATTTTAGAGAGCTTTGAAAGCACTCTTAGGATTTTTTTTAAATCAATGAGGATGGATTATTCTGTTAAATGAATCCACATCCCTGACTTTACCAATCTCTGATTACAGTTGTAGACTATATTAAACATACAATACTTCTAAGCTTCTAAGCAATAATTATTTTGCCTTAGATAAAAATGTAATACATAAAATGTAATAAAATGTAAAAAAAAGTATCCAACGTTGCATGCAGGCCATGGAATACATTACAGCAAAGCAATGTTTACTTATTTCTTTTAATAGTTTACATATTGATAATGCTATAAAATTGCATTCATATTTATCATTATTGAGTGTATTTTGTGACATTAATTGTAATTGTGTAGTTTATCTGAGCAACGATTCATCTTCATAATGGTCGGAATACATTTGCACAATGTCTCGCTTTATTGTTAAATGTGGGGTCTATGGAAGAAAGTTAGCATCCTTGCTAACTCTGATGTATTTACACTGTATTGCCACTCTCTACTCTTTTTGATGCTGTGTTCATGAATGTACTGACCCGCCCCCAAATGAACAAATAAATACGTCTGTGGTGAAAATTTGATTGATAAGAATTGATTGATTTGAAGTTATTGACATGTAGAAATAAGACAAAGTGATGTGTCTTTATTTCATGGTTGCATATCGTCTCTGTCGGGTGCAAACCTCATTATGTCCAAAACTGTTACTTTTCAGGATTGACATTCAAGAATAGGCTCTATTCACAGCAGCCATATTATGAAGACATTCACAGGTGTTACCAATGATACTAATGAAGGCTCTGTTCCATTCTGGTCAAACAGAGTCAGGGTGCTGATGTTGTGCATGTTGGCTCACTGGAAACACTCTGTTACACCAGTGGGTCTACAGTTGGGGTCCAGGGACCCTCATGGGCTTCCAAATGGCCCCTTACAGGTGTGTAACTCTGAGAGTCCCAGAGTTATGGGGGTCGTGGAAACCACTGTGCTACACTATGGAACAGAGCTTTCATTAGTATCATTGGTAACACCTGTGAATGTCTTCATAATATGGCTGCTGTGAATAGAGCCTATTCCAAAGTAGCAGATCTACAAGCTCAAAACGCGTCGCTTCGGACCGCGTTTCAAGCTTGCGGATCTGCTACTTTTGATGCTTTTGTGTGACACTGTACTATGATCAAGTAGGGCGTTAATTTACCAAAAAAATGGATCACTGGGGTTCCCAGGACCCCACTTTGAGAACCACTGAAATAGTAAATTGTATTGTATTTAATTGTCAGTAGTCAATAAAATGCATCAATTTGATCAGAACACCAGTGACTTAAATATTGTAGCCTAATACTTGACCTCAACATCAACAACAATAATATAATGATAGTAATGATCAGGCATGTGCAGGGGGGGGGGGGCTTTTGGTGCTTGAGCACCTGCCCTTTTGCCTCAAATTGCCCTTTTCCCAAAAGATAATTGCTATTTTTTTATCGTAAAGTAACATGCTCATTACATGAGTTGCAGGAGATCTTTTTGTAGGCCTATTACACATGGTACCTCTACACAGTCGACAACAAGACAGCTAAAATAAATGATTGCTAATAGCTGCCTCAATTCTGTCAAAATAACAAAATGTGTTAACAAAAAATATGTGCTTATAAATAACATTAACAGAATCACACGCCTAGTCTCGTTGCTGTCTGGCAGAAACCAGCTAACTCCATTTTGACGCTTTTGCATTTTTTTTTCATAAATCAGGGCCATTGAACACCCTTTACGTCTGTGTGTTGTTAAAAAGAATATTGAGCCAATGAAAAGCATTCAAAAGTGCTTCTGACAATAAAACCAGCTAACTCCATTGGATCCTCAAACTTTCTGCTAAACCAGCAAACTCCACCGGAGTTAGCTGGTTTTGCTGACTCCAGGCTCCACCCCCTTTTGACCTCCAACCTCATTGTGAGCTTGGCGGTCCATTCAGCTGTTCTTATCAATGATGAACAAAACCTCCAAACGCCACTTTTTTTTCATTTCCTGAAAAATGAACATTTTGGAGTTAGCTGGTTTCTGCCGGACTGACAGCAGAGATATAATGATGGACTCCTGATATTGTCTACTCTATTCCACAGCGCTACACATTTTAAAACAAGCCACTTATCAAATAAAAAAATATATATATTATTTGGGGGTGAAAACCGATCAACAAGCTCACAGCATGTTGTGAGCTTGTAGATCAGTAATTGTCTCCACCAGAGCGAAAGGCATGGCGAGAGAATATGTTTTGAAACCTGTCCGTCCGTGTGACCGCCCGTCTGTGTGTGTGCATTGGCGGAAGGGGGGGGCTACGGGGGCTGCAGCCCCCCTGGTGATGGGAAGGGATTTATTTTAATTTTATTTTTGTTTATTTATTTTTTTTATTTATTTTTATTTATGAGAACGAGAATTAAATAACTTAGCCCTAACCTAACCCTAACCCTAACCCTAAAACCGAAATAAAGTAAAGGAAAAAAAGTGCCAAAACCCACCCAAACCGCACATTTTTCGACCCGAAACCGCAAAAAAATCGCGCGTGAACACACTTGCATGCGTCAAGCGGATTCACCCGACGCTCAGCCCCCCTGGCTATTAAGTACTTCCCGCGCGCCTGTGTGTGTGTGTCATTCTGTCTGTGTACAGCTAATCTCTGGCACCGGTGGATTGATGTCAGCGAAACTGTGCACACACACAGTTTCAATTCAGATCCTCTGCCCCACATTTTTCACATGGGCCTTTTATAGCGCCACCAGGAGGCCGATTTGTGCAAAACACATTTCACATAGTCAAAACACATAGTCATTAAATGAAACGGGTCTTTCAGATTTTTCATATTCCATTCTGATTGGCTAAAATTGGCTTCCAAAATTTGCAGGAGTGCCCCGTTCTGAACAAAATGCCTCAAATCATGAACACGGCGTGCAATTTCCGTAAAATTTTGCACGCACATTCCCACTAGGCCGAGGAAGAAATGCCACTTGAAAATGTTCTAATCAGCCTCATGGTGGTGCTAAAACCATCCGATTCGTGTTTTTACCGAAAACTGCACCGATCTGTGTAAAACTTTGTATGCGCACTACCTAGAGGACAAGGAAAAACCTTTGCCCTGGATTTTTCACATCTGCCTTTTAGAGCGCCACCAGGAGGCCGACTTATGTAAAACATTATTTTAATATTATGCCTTCAGATGTTATCAAATTTTCACGCAAATTGGTACACATGATCTATGTGATCAAGACGGATCAGTTAGATTTTTCATATTCCATCCTGATTGGCGAATTCCGAACATTGCTGGCCCACAATAACCTACCTGACCTGGCGGAGACCTGTGCTCCAAGGAGCACTTTTTTGAGTTTTCTTATTTTTTTTGCCTATAATGACTTGCCCAAATGTGTGATGTCAGGGTTAAAGTGGCTAGCTATTCTTTTGAAAACCTGGAGACTGGGAAGTTATCCACTGTATACAGGGAGCTGGCAGTCCTGGTCCATGTATATTCCATGTTTGGGATTTCAATAATTGGGTCTTATCCAGGGTTGCATTGCTCATGGGATGGCCTTGCACACCGTGCAGGAACCTATTTATTTGAAAAAAAAAATCACACCTCAACAAAGTTTACAAAGGCTCCCGACTCACACCAGGTGGATTAACATAGGAATGAGCTTAGATGCATATCAATTGTCCATTGTGTGACCTGTAGTGTAGGTGTTAAGCGACGTGCGCGTCACGTCATTAAAATAGAGTGCAACCACATTCCAATTCAGCATTGGCAACACTGGTCTTATCAGTACAGACAGTGCTACCATCTTACATTGCAGGAGCAAAAGAGCCATACTTGAAGAGATTAAGTTCTACCAGCTAAACTAGTTTTTTGTGTGTCAACTTTAATAGATGTGGTTTCCTTTAAGGTGAACAGGTATTAGCAGGGCCGTGGGAAGACGTTGTGTGTTACGGGTGCTGTATGCGTGCCTGTGCGGGCTAGCCTGTGCCCGCACGCGCGTTTCCAGATTTTTTACTTTTTGGATTTTGGATTATAAAGATGATTTTCAATTATAACAATAACTATAATAACACTCCACAATCATAATCCACAGCTTCACCATCAGACCTCCTCCTCACCCCGGATCAAAATTAGGCACCTTTGGGTCAAACTATTGTGACACTGCATTCCTTTTAATCCTGTCATGCCCTTCATTAATCACTCATCATGTACATAATTATCTGCTTTGACACTCAATGTTTTTCCTTTGTTGGCGCATACCTTAGACTTTCTCATCAACTAGACTACATACCTGTTCACCTTCATGGAAACCACAACTAATGGAGCTACCGTGACAAAGAAAAAACTTGTTTAGCTGGTAGCGTCCTGTTTCCTCATGTCCCCAAGTAACACTGTCCTCTGAAAAGCCATCTGTCTATATAATAATAACCATATCTAATACGCACCCACTCACCTTTGCAGCTATAAGTGGCCATTTTGCTCCTGCAATGTAAGATGGAAGCACTGTCTGAACTGATAAGACCCAATTATTGAAATCCCAAACATGGAATATACTTGGACGGTGGACCATGCCACATTTAATGGCTGTCTCAGGACTCCCCCCTATAGATGCCAGTATACAGAGGACGACTTCAAAGTCTCCAGGTTTCTTTAAGTATAGCTAACCACTTTAACCCTGCCACTTTTGTCATTATAGGCTAAAAAGACAAGAAAATAGCTGATCTACAAGCTCACAACATGCCGTGATGGGTTGTGAGCTTGTAGATCGTTTCCCCCCAAAATAATTTAGATTTTATTTGTTTTAATATTTTTTTTGATAAGTGGCACGTTTTAAAATGTGTAGTGCAGTGGAATAGAGTCGAAACTATGGCACATCAGGAGTACATACTGTACATTTAGGGCGTATGTGTTTCTGGTAATATTATTGATCACTTGTCTTGCATGTCCGTGGCAATATAAAATATTGATGGAAATGTCCATCACAAGCTGGCATGGTGATGACCTCTGATTAGTTATATTGCTAGTTACTGGAGAAAGGTAATAATACTATTTTCGTTAAGTTACTTTTGTTACTTTCCAACACTGCTCACATACCTTTGACTTTAATTGTTTCATTGTCTGACACACCTCATACTCTCCATTAATATCAAGAGAGCGAAAATGCATTCAAACAGATGTTTTAAGATTCAATTGTGTCCATACATTATAATGAAAAATATGCATATATATATATATATATATATTTTTTTTTTTATAGGTGGTGCCATGGTTTTGCACTCTGTTTTTCATGTGTCTATGAAGTTGATAGAACTTTATTAAGCCCCCTGGTGGTGTTTTTATGGTGTTTTATGTCTTCTTTGACTACTTTGAGTTTCTACCTGGAGGCTGAAACCTTGAGGGTCAAACGTGCCAATAGAAAAACAGCGCTTTAGTGACATAGTAAAAACATGCCCTCCCCCTCATTATCATAACACAGCAGGTGTGGGCATGAGGAGGAGGAGGGACTAGGACAGGTGGGTGGTGCTAAGGTGGTGGAGGAGGTGCTAAGGTGAAAACCAGGTATACTTAATGAACTGGAGGCGTGTCCACATAAAAACATAATTTTAACACTTTCTGTACACTTTTTTGAAAAAGTATAGTATAACATTTTTTTTTTTTAAAGTATAACCATAATACCTGATGATTATGTTTTGGGGGGGGGGGGGGATCACTGAAAATCACGGCACCCCGTCTTTAAGGGAAAAAAAGAGTGCCACGGACATAGACAAGTCTAACCACGGACATGTTTGTCCATGCACGGACATGTTGCTGACCCCTGGTTCAGAAGGAGCTATTTGCTCACAAGGCAAAGGAGGACAGAACTGGACAAGTAAAGCTGGTTGTCGTTAGTTGAGAGACAGTGTTTCAAAGTGTCCAATAATGACAAATAACAACAACAATAATAACAACACTCCACAATCATAATCCATAGAAACCCTCCATCCACAGCCTAGGACCTCCTCCAACCTAAAGGTTATCTCACCTCTGATCAAAGTTAGGTGCCTTCGCATTACAATATTGTGACACTGCATTCAATTAATTAATCACTCATCATGTACATATATTTTTTGTCTCTCAAGTTTCTTTGTTCCAGTGTTCCATTGGCATTTTATCCTTGACGTTTCCGTGAGAAGCATTAATCATGTAATTATTACGTCTAATAAATCAAATCACATCAAGTGTAGCTTGTAGGGTGTGTCTTTTTCATTGGCATGCCTTGAAATTTCTCATCAACAGAGAATACCTGATCACCTTAATGGAAACCACAACTAGCTACCGTACCTTGCCAAACCAAACAAATGGTTTTGCTGGTAGAACTTGATCTCAATTAGTATTATCCAAAATAATTAGGATTTAATTTGTTGGTGGTTAAGTGGCTCAGTAGTTAATGCAGACATACTATTGTTTTAAAATGAGCAGCACATTGGAATAGACCCTATAGACACACTAGGAGTCCATTAGTATACATTTAGGGCTAGGCCACTGTGTTTTTGGTAAGATGATTATAATTTTATACAAAATAGCAAATTTTACTTCGAGGTGCCCTGTTGTCCCTATTGCCCACGTATCCTAGCCTGGTTCCATACCATAGACCCCGCCCACTCTCTGAGTGGACTGCCTCTTGGTCTGGAGTTGTAAATGTGAACCTAGGACTTCTCCGGTACAAAATGCGTTGTCCAATGAGAGGCGGAGGTGGGCGTGGGGATCCCTTAGGATTGGTTTAGGGAATTTCTAAGGGGCCATTTGGGAACAAAAATGGAGTGTTTCTAGTGAGCCAACATGCACAATATCAGCACCCTGACCAGAATGGAACAGAGCCTTCATTAGTATGATTGGTAACACCTGTGAAGGAAGTAAGAAGAAGCCCAATTTATTTCCAATATGGCTGCTGTGCATAGAGCCTATTTCAGACTGAAGCATAATCAGGCTACACCTATCCTGTATCCAATGCAGGAGGCAGAGGAGAGGGTAATGGCAGTAATGACATGGGCCAAGTTACAGAAGCAGCTTTTATCTCTCCGTCTCTGCGGTGTGACCGTTTGACTGAAACGGGAGCGAACGAGTCAGCGAGGCAGTGTAGCAGCGAGCGTACGCACGCACCGACCCACACACCCCCCACACACGCAGGGGAGGGGGAAGGGGCCGCTCTACTGTTCTGCTGGGCTGCAGAGTTTCAGGTCCCGCGTGGTCCTAGTGCCTGCCACATCACTCTCTTAAAAAAAAAGAAAAAAAGAACATAGTTAACTGGTTTAGGCTGGTTTAAACCACGTTAAAGGACCCTACCACCGCCAATATAAGTATTTGTCTAATCACAGCTTTGGCCATGTCGCACATAAACAGAACATGTTCGCACTAATACATTTTTAGATTCCATGTTTGTTTACATTTTCTCAAATCTGTTACTGTACATAGCTTAATGAATAATGATTGAGTCAATATTGGACAAATATTACTGAGCCATTAAGAAGACATCAACATTTGAATCAATAGATAAAGCAGGGATTACTTTCAGTAGATCACATCAATCTGCACATTAAAATGCTCACTTGTGTTTTCAGAATTGAAGCCCAAGTAATTGTCGCCCTCTGGTGGAGAGAGGAGGAAATACATGTCTGTCCAAATCAGCTTGTAAATACATGTAGGCTAACAGCAGCATAATGGTGACTTAATAAACCTTTTTCACAGATGTCTTTTAAACAAAATGCTAACTGGCTAGCTAAGGCTAATGGTAATTCCTGAAGGCAGCTACAGTTTGCATTTTGCGACTATAAAACCTGACTTGATATATATCCAAGTTGAATCTTATTGCACAGGCATTAATTAACATTACTCTAAAGGGTAGAGTGGGTGTCTTACCTGTGGGTGTCTTATCTTATGTTTTAGCGGTGCCAGCCGCTCTACATTTGACCGTGTGTGTTTGTCCCTCCCTCCCTCCATCCGTCCGTCCGTCCGAGCACAGCCTCAACAGCTGCAGCTGATTGCAACACAAAGATGCAACCCGTTTCAACACAAACAGGACAAAGTACAACACATGCAACACTTAAAGGCCCACTTGCAGGTTGTATTTTTGTTCAATAAAAATAAAATGAGCACCACAATAAACAATGTGGACTAGGACAAAGGTGACTTTCATGAAGAGGAAAAAAAAATAGCGAAATTGACCCAGTTTTAGCGTTTTATCGAACATTTTGTCCGCCCAACCACCACCATCACGCATATTGTAGTCCATGTTTCATAGCGTGCGTGTGTTAGCGTAATGATAGACTGAGAGAACGAGCCCGATCGATGGTCTTGAAGGGCGGATCCAAACCCAGGCGCTGGATTCCAACGCTGCTTCCTATTGCTTCACCAATCAAACCAAAGTACTTAAAAATTATACAGTTATTGTACAGTACTTGAGTAAATGTACTTAGTTACTTTACACCACTGGTAAGCAGTCTGTAGCGATGCGAAAACAGAAGGGGAGGGGGGAGGATAGAAGCCACCAGCATTTCCCTGAACAGACGAGCACAGGGAAGTACAGTTCAAAACAAGGTCACAAGTTGTGAGCTTGTAGATCTGCTATTTTCAAATGGCTGAAATGTACATAGGGCTGAAGTGGTTACTGTATGTTTTCTGCAAAATCTGCAAAGTAACTAACTAAAGTTTTCAAATAATTGTAGTTGAGTAAAAGTACAATATTTGCCTCTGAGATGTAGTGGAGTAGAAGTAAAAGGACTGAAAATTGGAAATACTCCAGTAAAGTAAAAATACCTCAAAATTTGTACAGTACTTGAGTAAATGTACTGAGTTACTTTACACCACTGCTATTCAATGTCTGATATCCTATGTACATTTAGTATCATGTGTAGTATGTGATCTATTTGCAGGCTCATGTGCAAATTAAAATGCTACAAATTGTTATCCACATGCAAAAGCTTGAGGTACAAGAATATCATTGTCTAATGCAAGCTGTTTCCTAAGTCAGTGGCTCTCATTGTAATGTCAATGACACGTTAGGCTGCAGACCCCATTTGAAAATATTTTGTACTGTAGACTATCTTGTCATGTAAAATCAGGTTTCCTACAGTATGGAAAGTCTGTAATGATAAAAGTGTTTTTCATGGCGTTTGGAGCCTTTCCTCCAGCAGCTGGATGAAATGACGATGGTTAAGCCCTCGGGCACGAATAAAGTTGACGATTTTCACCAGTTTTACTGACATGCTACGGTTGCAAAACAGATTTACACAGGGATTCCTGGTGAATTATGCAGTGTAGGCAACCGTTGTCACATTCAGCAATTTATTCCATGGCAGGTTCAGCCTCTCCAAACAGCCTTAACACCCGGTCGTAGAGATCTGAGCCTCTTGTTGTCCCCTTCATTGACTCCATGGCAAGAATTTCCTCCACTATTTCAAACTTGCCATTGATCCCTCGAATAAAAATAAGTAGCTGGGCAGTGTCTGTGCTCTCATCCATTGCGATGGAAAAATAATGTGAAGTCATCTGCGTTTTTTGACAATTCAGCAGACAAGTCTTCATCAATTAATTCCACACGCCGTGTGACTGTGCGACGAGAGAGACTGATATTTTCGAACTGGGTTTTCTTTTCAGGGCAAACCATGCTAGCTGCCACCAACATACAGTCTTATTCTTACAGTCAGTATTCTGCTGGGTAGTTAACCTGGAAGCCAGTTTCAGGACTTCTTTTTGTCTTTCCTGCGATGACATGTTTGCGCCATATTTGGCATGTCTGGTCCAGTGGCGTAACGCAGAATCGCGCGGCCTCCCCGCGAGTTCTGCTGGGAGGCCCCGCACAACATGCGAGCGTGCGCTTCGTGCACGCGCGCGAAATTTTTCGGGTCTAATTCGGTTCTATTTGACCAATATAAATCAACATTTTTTCCGGTTTTAATTCGATTTTTGACCAATTTAAATCTACAGTAAAAGCACATAAATAGATCTTCATATCTCTCCCAAGTAGAATATACACTGAATCAGTTATCTTAAAAACTAGCAAATCTACAAGCACTTAAACAGATCTTTATCTAAACACTTTAAACTCTTTCAGCCTGGAGTAGTTATTTGGGCATCATTCGTGTAGCTATTAAAGCCATGAGTAGATCTACAAGGCAAGCTCACTCACAGTAGCCTACAAAATCACGTTAATAAGAGTGCTTCAATAAGAGTGTGCACACGGAATCGGATACAATCAAATACTTTTAATGGTCCAAAATACAAATATGCTACATGCAGCCAAATAACACAATTGCCTATACCAATTTGCAAATGGCACTGCAGCCAATAACATATTGTCCGACAGTCCAGGACGTTGAAACTTGCAGCCATTTAACACACAAATGTCCATTGCAACACAACCCGCCGCGTCCGCGCCGCCCTCTTCACAAATCAGCACCATGGACAGCGAAAGGAAGTCCTGAGGTGAGAGAGAAGGAAGAGAGAGAAAAAGAAAAGAAAGGCTGTCTATTATTATTCTGACTCCTGAGGCAGCCAAAATAGAGCATCAAATCATACATACAGCCTATCACTGCAGACACATACGTGATTTACGTGTGTGTGTGTGTGTGTGTGTGTGTGTGTGTGTGTGTGTGTGTGTGTGTGTCCTACACATCCATAGTACGCAAGCACAAAACAGAGTACAAATGCCCAATGCTAGGCCTTTTTTTTTATTTGATAATGATTAATATCCCTAATATAGCCAAAATATATTCTTACCTTTAATATCCAAAGCGTTGCTCCCGCCTTGTATTCTTCTGTGCGAATTCCTTTACAACATCTGTTAAATCCGGGAGGCATGCGTTAATCCGACAGACCTTTTCTCCGACTATCTGGCGAGCACGCTGGTTTTCAATGCTGAGAACTGCCAATCCAGACAATCTTTCTTGGGACATGGTGCTTCTCAGATAAGTTTTGATGATTTTCAGTTTTGAAAAAGATCTCTCGGCACTTGCCACGGTGACAGGTATGGTTAAAAACAGCTTGAGAGCAGTAGCCACGTCTGTGACACTGGGCAGAATGGAACCATATCTCAGGAACAGGAGCTTGGTCAGATCTTTAATTGAGCCCTTTTCAATCTTTTTTATTTCTGACCTCAGAGCGTTTCTAAAGGAGAGCAGCTGTGATGGGAATTCCGATGAAAGGTCGTTCTTGTAGATTAAGGCTAGTGTCGCTGCGGATGTATTCAACTCATCATCATTGGCCTGTATGAGTTCTCTTGGACATAAGCAACGGAATCGCGTCGCAATAGCATCCATTCCTTTGAATCTATTTTTGAGCTGTGAAACGATGATATCCACACTCGCATAAAAGACACCTACTTTGAAACTCTCCTCTGGACATGTGAGGCGATGATCTTCACAGAGCTCATCAAAGTGTCGCTTTGTGCGTCTTGTGCGTTTCTGAGTGAAATGACAGCTAGTGCCCCATGAAGCTGCAAGATCCTGTGCTGTGCTTTTGACCTGTTCAAACTCGTCTCTTAGTTTTGATAAGGTTCTGCATGCATTGCCCAGTAAGCCTGCCGCTTGGAAAAGGTCCATATCCATCTTCTGTAATAATTTGGAAACTATATTGACCGACTCCAATATCTTTTCCTGCATCACAGTAATCACTGCAAATTTGAATGTTTCAATACACTTAATAAGTCCAGTGGCCTCTACACGTTCTTCTTTTTTTTTGGATTGAAGACTGATTTTGGTCAGTGCTTGTAATACATCAGCATAACGAAATCTAAGTGCATGAATAGCATCGTGCCTGGATGCCCATCGCGTTGGACAAAGTCTTTTCAGCGTGGGTCTAGATTTAGATTTGAGGTGGTTTTCCAACAGTTCCCATCTTTTGATGCTCTGGCTAAAAAAAACATAAAGTTTCTATATAATGTCATAGTACTCGGAAATCGGCTGACAAGCGTCATTTAACACCAAATTCAAATTATGTGCTGCGCAATGGACATATAAAGCATTCGGCTCTTTATCAATTATGCGCTTCTGCACACCTGAATAAATGCCACTCATAACGCTGGCTCCATCATATCCTTGGCCTCTGCACATTTGAAGTGACAGTCCTATAGTCTCTATCAGTTCAAGTATTTTTCCTTCCAGTCCTTCTGCAGATTGATCTGAGATATTCTCAAATCCCAGAAAACTCTCATTGAGGTCAACCCCGATGGCATTATCATTTTCATCTTTGCGAACTGTGATGTATCTGAAAACTTGACTGAGTTGATCGACTTTAGTTATATCCTGAGTAGTGTCCATTATGACTGAAAAAAACCCGGCCTCCTTTATTTCACAAACAATCTGCTTGTGTACTTTCTTTGACAATAATGCAATTAATTCGTTTTGAATGAGCGGGCTTAAATAATTAAAAAAAAATGTATTAAGCAACTCTTGCAATATGGGATCATATTGAGCCAACAACTCTATTACTGACAAAAGATTTCCACTATTGAGCTCACCCACTTTCTCACGGTGCCCTCTAAAAGCAAGATTGCAAGAAGCTAATGTCAGAGTGACATCTGTGATTCTTTTTAACACTTGGGTCCAAAAATGTACCTGATGCTTGTACTGGTGGTCAACTTGTACATCCACTGTACGGTCGTTTTTCCAGGTGTCAAGAGCATTTGATGATTCGTGTTTCTTTATTTTTCTAGACAGTCCTTGCCAGTCTTTAATCCCTACAGTCCAGGAGAGCTGGTGGGATGGGCATCTCCTATCGGCGAAAAGCCAGCAGCAGGGCTCGCAATATGCACGGTCCATCTTTGGAGAATAACATAGCCATTTACGAGGGACTTTACAACCCAGTTTAGATTTTTTGAAATAATATTCTTCTGAGAAACTTCTGCGTTTTCATCTCTAGGAAAGGGTCCCGCTGGTTTACATGAACCCATGGAAAGTATGGTCCTCTTCACATCTGCATCGGTTAAATCAACAGGGAAATTCGCTCTGTCTGATGGATATTTTACATCTGTGTGTGCTGTGGTTGCTTCTTGATTTACGTCATTATCAGATTCAGGCTCAGTTTCCGATTCTTTTTCTTTATCTACCTGTTGTTGATCAGGTGGGCTGCTGCAACTTGTAGATTGTCCGGGTGGGTCTGACTCCTCTGTGATTTCAGTAGGCCTAGTAGCCTCAGTGTTTGCCCCTGCAGAAGCACTGGGAGTGGGACTGGGAGTGGGAGAGCTGACAGCCGGTGCGTCTGGGTCTTCTTCATGCCCGTCACAGTCCACCTCCACCTGCCCAGCGTTCGTTTCCGTGTTAAATGCATCCCTCGGAGGCCCCCCGAGGGTACTTGAAGTAGCATTTGTTTGTGTTGGTTTAAATATTGATGACATTTTCGGTAGTTTTGCTATATTTTGTTTTTAGCCGCTTTTGGGCACCGCTGGAATATTTACGTTGACTCATTGTTTTGAATGATCCGCTGCTGCGTGCAACGTCATGACGTTACTGCTTCTAGCTTAGTCAGGTGACATACAGCCTGGCGTTTGTTTTGGAAGATTCGTGATTTTGGCCAACCATCTTTTCAATAACATTTAATTTAGTTTTTAATCACATTTCAAGGTAGGCTATATATTTTTTTTCTTAAAATTTTTCTAAAGATTTTTTATTTTTTATTTTTTTGCTGTAAAATAAAATATTTGTATCAGCGCAGGCGGGGCCCCCCCTGCTGGTGCCCCCCCTGCTGGTGCCCCCCCTGCTGGTCCCCCCCCCCCCCCCCCCCGCACCGCATCCCTTGCTACCCCTCCGTTACGCCACTGGTCTGGTCGTATAATGTCTCTTGATGTTGTATTCTTTGAACACAGAAACACTCTCGTTGCATATCAAACATATTACCTTTTTGCCTACACACGTGACAAAAAAATTAGATGTCCACTCTTTGTTAAAAACACGACATTCCGAGTCAACTTTTCGCTTTTTTGCATTCATCTCGCTGTTTCTTTCATCACTGCAACACAACCTGTTGTGTCCGTTGTGCTGTGGACTGAAAATAGCTGATCTACAAGCTCACAACTCCTTGTGGCTGTGCCATGTTGTGAGCTTACAGATTGACTGTTTGCGGCACGCTACCGGCATCTCTCTGATAGGGCCACCTGGCTGCAGAATGAGCACGTGACCACTGCTGGAACATAGTTGCAAAAAAACGCACGTCAGCGCCCTCTGTTGGAATTTAGTTAAATTAATTGCATTGAAAGCCAGAGATATAATGCTGCCTGTTATAGATTTTTGCTTCGTTTTTGTTTTTCCTATGAAGACGTCGCGGAACGTATTGAGACGGTCCCCAGGCCGGATCCGGCCCGCGGGCCGTATGTTGCCTATGTGTGGACTAGAGTCTCAATGACTTGTTTTGTCAGTTGCGGTGGTAAAACACTGAACACCTCTTCATAACAGATAATATTCCTCCCCATCTTTGCCACCACTGAATCTATGTGTCTCGTCCATGATAGATTGTTCACTAGGATGTCTCCCAAGAACTTTGTTCCCTCCACCTGCTCAACCTCTACATTATTCCACATCAGATTCTGAGTCATTCCACGAATTCGGTACACTTTGCAGTCCCCTCTGACCTTTTTAAGTGTATTGTATCCATCGGGTCACCAAAATCAAATTTTAAAAGCTTTTTAGAATCAATTGACATGTTCCCTTTACTATTGTGTAAAAATATTATATATTTTATCTTTATATCTGAAATTATCTGCCTTTTCTACAGTAGACACCGCCTAAATTTGCCCATTTTTCATGTCCCCAATGGCCGATAGAGAGATTGGCCTTCAGATATGACTACTAAAAGTGTAGAATAATCCATAACTTATATTATTCACATAAAACCAGCAATGTACTCTATTGCTAGTCATGTTTCGTTTTTTAATAAATAGTTGATTTATCATTAAAATCACGTTATATAGCTCTGTCCCACAGTCACACTCAACCCCGTTACACAAGTCATTCTCCTCTCTGTAAAAAGTATAAACTGACCCTTTAGGTGGCATCAACAACATGTGATGGCATTCTACAAGTCTTCTGAGCAAGATGCTGCAGAAAGAGGAACATTTCGAACTTCTTATACAGCTATTTAGGGTCATTTATACTTTCAAAGCGTGGTCGTAAAGCATAACAACTCAACCCTGTTACATGAAATAAAGATAGAAAACTATTATTATTTTAAATTGTCTTTGTCATTTCAGCAATATATGTGATTGACTAATGTCATGCATGCCATGTGGTCTCCTCTTAATCATCACAGGAAGAGTTATGGCCATATTGAGTAAAAAAATCTCAACCCCGTTCCACTCAACCCCGTTATGAATTTCAACCCTGTTACATATATTATTCCATATAAAAATATGAATTTAATGCCTGAGATGGGAAAATATGTTTTTCTGCATGTTAAATATGTCCTTAATGGTGTGGGCTATTCAAAAAAGTAATTTGTTTCCATCGATTTTTCCAAAAAAAAAAGTGCAAAGTGTACCGAATTCGTGGAATGACTCAACTACGGTTTAGATATTAGTACATGATTCGTGCCAAATACAAGGCTTTTTGTTTTTGAATGTTGAGCACTAATTTGTTGCTGGTCACCCATTCCATTACCGTTTTCAGTTCTTTGTTCAAAATCTCACCGATTGTGGTAGCCTGTGTATATATTGTCGTGTCATCCGAGTACATAGAGACTTGTGCTTTTTCAAGAGCCAATGGAAAATGATTTGTAAAAATTTAGAAGAGTAAAGGACCTAGAGAACTTCCTTGAGGAAATCCACTCGCAACAAATCTAGCTTTAGAGATACTGCCATTAAAATATACACTTTGAGTTCTATTATATAGATAGCTTTCTAGCCATGATATCGCCTTTGGGGCAAAACCATAACACTCCAATTTGTCATTGTCAAGTAAAATTCTATGATCTATCACATCAAAGGCAGCGCTATAATCTAATAGTACTGCTCCCACCATTTTCTTCGCGTCAAACTGTTTCATCCATTGACCTGTCATTTGAGTAAGTGCTGTGAATGTTGAGTGATCCTCTCTGTACGCATGTTGATACTCACTTATCAGATTGTTAACAGAGAAATAGCAATGTATTTGGTTGAATACAATTTTTTCTTGTAGTTTGTAACAGGTGACAAGTTTATTGGTCTGCTGTTAGAGCCAGTGAAAGCATTCTTTGCATTTTTAGGGAGTGGAATAACTTTGCCACTTTCCAGATTTGCGGGCATATATCACCTCCCAGACTCATGAAAAATATGACAGATGGGTGCAGCAATGAACTTGGCTACATTCTTGAATAGCTTTGTCTATTCGTCTAGGTTATCAATACCATGGTGGTTTATCATTATTGATTGCCAGCAATAACTTTTCCACCTCTTCTGTCCTAACTTTACCCAACTCAAATATTCAAATTCTATTTTTCATAATACTTTCTCTAATATTTACATTGGACAACTCGCAACTAGATTTTGGCATACCCTGCCTTAGCTTCTCCACCTTATCAATGAAATAGTTATTAAAATATTTGGCAATATCTATTGGTTTAGTGATATATGCTCCTTCTGATTCTATAAAGGATGGTGTTGAGTTGTTTTTCCTACCCATGATGTTATCACAGGGTACCCCAGAGCTTTTTTCCATCATGCTTTATATCATTTATCTTAGTCACATAATACATTCCTAAGCCAATTATTTGATGACCGGCAGCGGTAGGAGACACAAAGAGTCTCCTTTGTGTCTCCTACCGGAACCGCTGGCTACCGGTCCGCTGGTTTATTGGCTTAGGAATGCTACAAAAAAAGAATAATATCAATGATTCAAGTCTCCATGGAGTGACTAATTGATAGAAAAAAGGTATTTTTTGGGGTGAACTTCCCTTTAATGATCAACAATAGCAGATCTGCAAGCTCGAAACGTGGTGCGAAATGACCTATTTTGAGCTTGTAGATCTGCTAGATACTTTTGTATTTGAATCTTGAAAAGTCACAGTTTTGAACATACATGTATGAGGTTTCCACCGGACAGAGACGATATTCAGGTGCATTCTGTCATTCCCATTGTAGAAATGCAAATGTCTTTTCAAATGACATAAAAGGAATAAATGTATATTTGAACACACACACACACACACACACACACACACACACACACACACACACACACACACACACACACACACACACACACACACACACACACACACACACACACACACACACACACACACACACACTCACACACACACACACACACACACACACACCTGACACTTTGCACAACAAGACTGTTCACACAATAATATATATATAATAATAATAATATATACAGTAGGCTACTAATGTACTCCTGATGTGCCATAGTTTCTACTTTATTACACTGCACTACATATTTTAAAACGAGGCACTTATCAAAAAAATATGAATACAAATAAAATAAAATACATTTTGGGGGGGGAATAGCCGATCTACAAGCTCACAACCCATTACGGCATGTTGTGAGCTTGTAGATCAGCTATTTATTTTCTTTTTAGCCTATAATGGCTAAAATGATAGGGTTAAAGTGGTTAGCTATACTTTAGAAAACCTGGAGACTGCGAAGTCGTCCTCTGTATACTGGCAGCTATAGGGGGGAGTCCTGAGACAGGCATTAAACGTGGCAATCTCCAAGTATATTCCCCGTTTTGGATTTCAATAATCAGTACAGACAGTGCTTCCATCTTACATTGCAGGAGCAAAATGGCCTCTTAGCTGCAAAGGTGAGTGGGTGAGTATTATACTTGATATGGTTATTATTATATAAACAGGTGTTTTTTCAGAGGACAGTGTTATTAGAGGACACGAGGAGACAGGAAGTTCTACCAGCTAAACTAGTTTTTTGTTTGTCAAGGTGGCTAGCTTCGATAGGGGTGGTTTCCACCAAAGGTGAACAGGTATGTAGTCTAGTTGATGAGAAAGTCTAAGGTATGCCAACAATGGAAAAAGATACTTGAGTGTCAAAACAGATACTTATGTACATGATGAGTGATTAAGGGCATGACAGGATTTAAAGGAAAGCACTGTCACACTGCCTCATTTTGATCAGAGATGAGGAGAAGGTCTGATCGTGAGGCTGTGGATCAAGGGTTTCCATGGATTATGATTGCGGATTGTTATTAAAGTTGTTATTGTTGAAAGACTTTCTCTTAATTGACGAAAATCTGCTTCAATAAGGCAGTCGGGAGTGGCTTATTGTCGGTATCAGCCGATAACACGCGGAGGTCTAATAACTCGCGGTAGCGCCACACCTATCATCAGCTCCCTGTACTTACCGCACGACTTACCGCACCCAAGCCGTGCTACTCATATGCTGAGTTGACAGTGCCCAGGATCAAACTCATGACCTTATGATCTAAAGGCGAGAGCTCTACCGACTGAGCTACCCGGACCACTTGTGTAGTTCTGCCCTCCTTTGCCTTGGTGTTCCTTCTCAACAGGTGAGATACCTTCTGTTTTTGCTCTTTTCCTGCACCATTTTTCACTGTGGTCACTCATCGTTTAATTGTTTCATTGTCTGACACACCTCATACACTCCATTAATCGATTGGCTTAAAAAACAAGAATTCATTGGGTGAGAGTTTGTGACACGTTGTGGGCTTGTAGATCTGCTATTTTCAAAAACCTTTTTATTTTATTTTTATTTTTTATTTAACCTTTATTTAACCAGTAAAAACACATTGAGACACAGTCTCTTTTTCAAGTGGGAACTGGCCAAGATGCAGCGTTAAATTTACACAGTCTAAGCTTAACATACGAATACAAAAACAAACAACAAAATAGTCATCCAAGATACATCACAAATACATAAAATAACTCCTAATGTTACACTTTTCACAATAGAAAAAAGCCAATAGTCAAACAAGAAATAGTAATACACACAGTGTACAACCAATACAAATAACCAAGAACCTACCGCTAGGCTAGTAAACCTCCGGACAGGTGCAGTTGTTTGTGAATAAAACTATAAGGTGATTCTTTTGAAGCATCTCAAGGGAATTAGAGCAGCCAATTTGAGTTTAGTCTGGAGATCATTCCACAACCAAGGGCCAAAGAAAGAAAGACATTTTTTACCCCCCTCAGATGAAAATGAGGGTACTTCACAGCGTAACCAAGCATTTGATCTGAGGTTTAAGCCATTTCTAACCATATTGAATTTGGAGGTAGTGTAGTAGGGGAGCTCACCAAGAATAGCTTTATAAATGAAATTATACCAATGTTGCAGCCTGCGCATAGTCAAAGAGGACCAATCAACTGCAGCATACAGCGTGCAATGGTGAGTTCTAAAAGGAGAATTCGTTATGAATCTCAGTGCAGCATGGTACAGGGGATCCAGCTTGGCCAGTGTGGAGGCACAAGCAAACCTGTAAATATTGTCACCATAATCCAGCTGGGACAAAAACAGACCAGTGACCAATTTTTTACGAGCGGTGCAGGCAAGCACGAGCTTCTTACTCAAGGCATCAATATGGAATTTAAAATTTAGATGTTTGTCCAACCAGAACCCAAGGTATTTATAGCGATCAACCCACTCAATTGGGGTGCCATCTAAAGTGGAGATGCTTAAGAGGGTTGGACAGACTCGTGGAGTGAACAACATTGCCTAATGTGAAAAACGTGGAATGTTTTTGCAAACATTTTTAGAGCACAAATGTTATATGGTGGTCCCTGGCACTAACCTCGTGGTTGGACATACAGTCAGTGGAAAAAGCATTCACATTTTTTACTTTAGTAAAAGCATCAATACTGCAATGTAGAAAATCTAGAAATATTCTGTTACAAGTAAAAGTCCGGAATTAGAAATGTACTTGAGTAAAAGTACAAAAATATTGGTATGTAAATGTACTTAAAGTACCCATTAGTACTCATTATGCAGAAAGTCCCATTTCACAAGTTGTCAAATGTATGACATATTTTGAAAATAGCAGATCTACAAGATCTGTGAGCAACACATCACATACTGTTGAAAAACGATCGCATCGTCCGTCAACTAGGCTGAACTTCAACCTGTTTTTTGCACTTTCTCCATTACAACCCGTACATATACATAAACATTCAGGTTTCAAATATAAAGTGCTTACCCCATGGCCACGGATGTTTCAATTACTGTATATGCGGGCCGTCAGAAGTACCCGTGTCTTCCGTATTGTTTAATGAAAAGCATTTTAATCCGATCAGTGGCCTCTTTCTCCGATTTTTTCCCATCCTTTCAACTAAGCGACCCTAGCGGTTGGGAGGTATATTGCAGTCTGATACATTGTAACTCTATGAGGAAATGGCCGTTGATCAGATTAAAATTATGTTTCTTGAACAACACGGAATCAACGGATACTGTTGACCAACCGTACATAATTATAACGTCTGTGGCCATGAAGCACTTTATATTTGAAATCTGAACATTGATGTAGATGTAGGGCCGTACATGGAGAAAGTGCAAACACCAGGTTGAAGTTCATCCATGACGGTCGTGACAGACGATTGTCGTATGATAAATAGCTAGTATATCAATTGTCAGACAAACCAAAATATGACACCTCTGGCAAACACAATAACACGCGTGCCAGGTATTTGCCCTTAAAGTCATCCAGGGTCATCTCCTTGAACTCTCCATTGTGGACAGTAGTAGCTTTAAAATTAGGTGCAGGCTGAGTGACAGCTGGGGCAAATCTGACAGCACTGGTTGACAGACAGGTCCTGTGGACAGTAGAACAGACCCTGTTCACTGAGGCTCCCTTGGGATAAAATGACACACACACACACACACACACACACACACACACACACACACACACACACAGGCGCCAAAGGTTGAAGTAATGTGTTAGGTTAGTAAAGGAAATAAGACGGCGAAATTATTTGGTGTGTGTGTGTGTGTGTGTGTGTGTGTGTGTGTGTGTGTGTGTGTGTGTGTGTGTGCACATGGGCGCCACAGGTATCCCCCTGTATTTGTCAAAATACTTCCAAAACGTTTATGAAGTCCACGATCATAACACCAGACAGAGGCATCTCCACGAATCATGTTCAACCCAGATTTGGCTCAACAAAGGGAATGAACTCGTTCTCATGCTACTCTATTCCACAGCGCTAGACATTTTAAAACAAGCCACTTATCAAATAAATAAATAAAATATTATTTGGGGGGGTTAAGCCGATCTACAAGCTCACAACACATCACAGCATGTTGTAAGCATAGACTGTATAAAAGAGATGGACAAAGTCAGACCGCTGGTTTCTACAGTCCGAAAATGAAGCCGATTGTTCAGGAATTTGAAATCCGCCATCTCTAATATAAGCCCAAAAGCACGTCTGGAACAGGAACCGGAAAACATCCCCAAAGAATGCTATTGGTTGGATAGCTTGTCAATCAAATCATCCCGTCCCTCTTAGAGAATAGCCTACTTTATCGTCAATTTTAGAATAAATGGGACCATAATTTAACAAAACGCATATCATGATGATTGAAAGGAGACTTTAAACTAGCGACTGGAAGCATTATAGAATTTATGACAATTTTTATTAAGGTAAGAAAATCTAGTCTAAAGTTTGTGAAAAACCCATCCGCTTGCGTTAAAATTAATTCTTTCTGACACCTGCAGGGGTAAAACAGTGAAACTACAGGCCATTCATATGAACTGTCTCTTCCGTATTGGAGTCAATGTAAAAAATCTCAAGCTGGCCCCATGGTTGTAACCTTGTAGATCAGTAGTTTTCTTTTCTTTTTAGCCTATAATGACATGCCAAAAATCGGGATGTCAGGGTTAAAGTGGTTAGCTATACTTTCGAAAACCTGGAGACTGGGAAGTTATATTCTGTTGTTTATTAAAGCAGTTAAGTTCCAAACAAAGTAATCCAATCCAAGCAATCCAGGAAATCCAGTAACATTAGCATAATAAGTTTGTCACAATCAGTCACAATATCACAAATAGCCCTACAATATTAACCTGAGTGACAGCAATGAGTTTAACAAAAATAATGTGTTAACTTATATATTATAGGCTAAAACATTCTGTATGGCTGTATGGATATTTAGTGCATCATTATAAATCTGGTTGTCAAACAAAACCTGGGTCAAAAAAAAAGGCCCTCAGCAGCAACACATGGTTTCTGACAGAATTTGGGAACTGAAGAACTTGGAAACTTGGGAAAAGAATTTAGGCTATAACAAAATGACATTTCAAAAAGCCTATTAATATTGTTCAAAACAGTATACTGTATTTGACATTTATATCCATTTGACCAACGGACCAAAAACAACACATGATCATGGAATGAAAATAAATAAAGTCTAGACACTCAAGCCCACAGTACCACCAAGGCTTGTGAAAATAGTACCTAAAATAGTACCAGGGAGCGTTGGGTGGGAGGAGCAGGTGGGGGCTCCTTACTGGCAGGTGACTCAGTAGGATACAACAGCAGTGACTGACAACACAGAGAAATGTGTGGGGAGGAAACAATTGGCATAACGACTAAATTGGGTGAAAGAAAATCAATTATTTTATTTACCCTGCTTGCACTTTGTCTTTCGACACTTGGCTGATGTCTAAAACATGAAGTATAATGAAATGTCCATTCTTTCGGTGACACAAAAGTGATACTTTTCATACATGTATGGATGATGTAGCTATATATAATGCCCATCCAATGTGGAGCAATATAACTTACCAATTATTTTTGTCTGCTAAGCATTACAAACCTATCACAGCTTATCATTTTACAGCAAGCTGACAGAGGAGACAGGCCAAAAGACTGTACAATAAAATATATTGCATTTATATTACATTGGAATTTTTACTACCTGCTTAAAGACATGTGTCTGTGTCTGTGCTGGCGTATTTCTTACGTATTGTTGACACTACAGGTGTATATGTTTATTTCAGGTTTAAGAGGATTAACTGCAGAGTACACAGTGACAAGTGACTAAAGCCTTTAATTACATAATATGGTACAAAAGATTACTAGTTTCATTCATGGTAATCAGAATGGAACATACAGTAGTTCTTACATAGAAATGAGTACAACTGAAAACTAGAAAAAGTGCTCCTCGGAGCACAGGTCTCCGCCAGGTCAGGTAGGTTATTGTGGCCTCCTGGTGGCGCTATAATAGGCCAATGTGAAAAGGGTGGCATTTCTTCTTAGGCCTTTCAATGGGACACTGCATTCATGATTTGAGGCATTTTGTTCCAAAAATGTGTTTTGCTAAATTAGACCTGCTGGTGGCGCTATAAAGGCCAATGTGAATGTGAAAAGGGGGGCATTTCTTCCTCGGCCTAGTGGGAATTTGCATGCAAACTTTCACGGAAATTGCACACTGCATTCATGTTTTGAGGCATTTTGTTTAAAACTGACCAATCCTGCAAACTTTGGAAGCCACTGTAAGCCAAATAGGATGGAATATGTAATATCGGACAGATCCATCAGAATCACATGACTATGGAGATGCAGTGTACCAATTTGCGTGTTTTTTGGACAGAATCTGAAGGAATAATCTCCAAAAATGTATTTTACATAAGTCGGCCTCCTGGTGGCGCTGTAAAAAGCAGATGTGAAAAATGCAGTCCAATGTTTTTCCTTGGCCTCTAGGGAGTGTGCGTGCAAAGTTTCATGCAGATCGGTGCAGTTATAGTTAAAAATGCAAATCGGCCAGTTATAGCGCCACCATGAGGCTGATTTGAAAATGTTCAAGTGGCATTTCTTCCTCGGCCTAGTGGGAATGTGCGTGTGCAATTTTATGGAAATGGCAAGCTGCGTTCATGATTGGAGGCAGTTTGTTCAAAACGGACCAATCCTGCAAACTTTGGAAGCCAACCTTAGCCAATGAGGATGCATTATGGGAAATCGGACAGATCCGAGTTGATCACATGACTATAGAGATACTGTGTACCGATTTGCATGACTTTTGGTTAAAAGCTGTAGGTGTAATGGGAAAAAATGGGTTTTGCACAAATCAGCCTCCTGGTGGCGCTATAACAGGCTCATGTGAAAAATGTGGGGCAGAGGTTCTGAATTGGCATCCAGGGAGTGTGTGTGCACAGTTTCGCAGCGACCGGGCCAACGGTGCCGGAGATTAGCTGGTAGCTGGACACACGGACACACACACGGACGGACGGAAGGACGGACGGAGGGTAAAACATACTCTCTCGCCATGCCTTTCGGCCTGGCGGAGACAATAAATCCAAACTTTGTCCAGAAATTGTCCAGTTTTTTCTTCTCTCCATATATCATAATATAAGCCAACATCTTATCCACTAAGATGAAGGGAACTCCCTATGCCTCCGGGGAGCTATTAGAGTTTCAGGGCATCAGGCTGAGATTGAGAGCCACTCTGCTACACTTAGCCCCCTTTTCACCTCCTCCCACTGGGAAACCCGATATAGGTCACGGCACCAGTGGCCCGGGATTCGAACCCGAGTCTCCCGTGCGGAAAGCCAACATCTTAAGCACTAAGTCAAGGGGAACTCCCTATACCTCGGGGGAGATATTAGAGTTTCAGTACTGCTACATCAAGAAGGCAATTAGTGTTGGTTAAATGTTTTATGACATTCCTGTTATTTCTTGTAGATTCCAAAGGAGAGAGGATGGGATTCGGACCAAGACTAACAACTCTGTTCATTCTTATGGGTAAGTGTTGTTTTTTTTAATGACATTATCATTCCTCCTATTAACACATTTTCTAATTTAAAATGTATCTTACTCTCTACTCCATTCAAAGTGGTGAGCAATGATGGAGCAACAACAACTGCTGCATCCACAACTGGAGCATCAACACATGAAGCAACAACAATTGCAGCATTAACACCTGGAGCGTCAACCAATGCAACAACTGCAGAAGCATTGTGTTGTAGTTGTTGTTGCTGTTGTTGTTGTTGTTGTTGTTCAACTCCTGGAGTACCAACTACTCTACCACCAACTACTACTACTCTACCGACAACTACTACTACTACTCTACCACCAACTACTACTACTACACAATCAACTACTACTACTACACCACCAACTACTACTATACCACCAACTACTACTACACCAACTGTAGTTTCAACACCTCCAGCAACAACTGTAGTTTCAACACATCCAGCAACAACTGTAGTTTCAACACCTCCAGCAACAACTGTAGTTTCAACACATCCAGCAACAACTGTAGTTTCAACACATCCAGCAACAACTGTAGTTTCAACACCTCCAGCAACAACTGTAGTTTCAACACATCCAGCAACAACTGTAGTTTCAACACACCCAGCAACAACTGTAGTTTCAACACATCCAGCAACAACTGTAGTTTCAACACCTCCAGCAACAACTGTAGTTTCAACACCTCCAGCAACAACTGTAGTGTCAACACCTCCAGCAACAACTGTAGTTTCAACACCTCCAGCAACAACTGTAGTTTCAACACCTCCAGCAACAACTGTAGTTTCAACACCTCCAGCAACAACTGTAGTTTCAACACCTCCAGCAACAACTGTAGTTTCAACACCTCCAGCAACAACTGTAGTTTCAACACCTCCAGCAACAACTGTAGTTTCAACACATCCAGCAACAACTGTAGTTTCAACACATCCGGCAACAACTGTAGTTTCAACACCTCCAGCAACAACTGTAGTTTCAACACATCCGGCAACAACTGTAGTTTCAACACCTCCGGCAACAACTGTAATTTCAACACCTCCGGCAACAACTGTAGTTTCAACACCTCCAGCAACAACTGTAGTTTCAACACGTCCAGCAACAACTGTAGTGTCAACACCTCCAGCAACAACTGTAGTTTCAACACCTCCAGCAACAACTGTAGTTTCAACACCTCCAGCAACAACTGTAGTTTCAACACATCCAGCAACAACTGTAGTTTCAACACATCCAGCAACAACTGTAGTTTCAACACCTCCAGCAACAACTGTAATTTCAACACCTCCAGCAACAACAACTGCAGCTGGTGGTGGCTGCAGCTGCGGTGGTTGCAGCTGCGGTGGTGGCATCATTTGCGGTGGTGGTGGCAGCGCCTGCAGTGGTGGCGGCAGCTGCAGTGGTGGCGGCAGCTGCGGTGTTTGCAGTTGCAGTGTTTGCAGCTGCGGTGGCTGCACCACCACCGAAGCAGTCATTGTTAAGAGGCTGACGTTCAGATCTGTAGGAGAAACTTTCACAGTTGACCTCTTGAACACATCATCTTCTGCTTTTAAGGCTCGAAGCAATTTGATAAAGGAGCAGGTAAGTAACACATGGTAGTGAACATAACGTTACATGTTTAAAAAAATGTCTTCTTAATATTTAGAATGTAAAAAAGTGATTTACTGAAAATGTCTTCATTTTGATTTCTACAGCTTGAGCCTTACTACAGAGCAGAATTCAACACGTTCAAATCCTTGATAGTGATAGCATTCAGGTAATAAGCCAATACTTTACTTGCTGTTCAATTATGGCCAGCAGATCATGATTATTTTTTTTTTAAAAACGAAAATATATTTGTATTTAAAAATATTTTTGTTTGTTTGCAGCGATGGATCAATCAACAATGATCTGAACATATCATTCGGTTCCTCGTCTGTCCCTGCTGATACTCAGATTGTAGCTGTTATGACCGCAGCAAACATCACAGCCTTCAACATCGAAACCGCCTCTATCACTGTCAATGGAATACGTAAGCAAATAACTGATCTAACCCGGGACAGCAGCTGTATCATTTTAGATGTTTCTATATGTATATATAGCAAAATGTTTTTTTCAGAAGGCGTTTTTTAGAATCGGCCTCTGGTCTAAATTGGCTAAACAGGCTATAGAACAGTGCTTATCAACCCACAGTAAGGACCTCCAGTTTGACATGCACAGCATTTTTAGCTCAGGGCACCCCTATAAATAACCGTTTTCATCCACGGCAGATTGTTAAAAACTTGATATACTTGTTTAACCACTTGAACTACATCCTATTCTGGGGTAACATTCGCCAAAAATTGCAGATTTACAAGCTGAGCTTGCAGATCGGCTATTTTCGGCAAAGGGATTTGGTGTAGATCGAGAAAAGAATGCACCAAGTACGGTTCAACTCAGGTCCATGTTGCTAAGTCTAGAGGGTCTAAGACTTAGACCCTCTAGACTTGTCAAACTGGCGGCCCGCGGGCGTTTTGCGGCCCGCGGAAAGGTCCATGGCGGACCGCGAAATACTTTTAAAAGTAGTAAATTGATACTACATCTAACAGACAGAGTCGCAGTTTGCATTGACTTGCTGTGCGGCCAAGCAGCTCTCCCCCCTCCCCCACTCGCTGCTACTTGGCTGAGTACCTCTGATGGCCCGCATTGTCTCCCCAGCTGTGGAATGTTGTGGCTGATTGGCTCGTTAAGAGTCTAATCAACTACTAGTCGTGTAGTAATGGCTATACTCTTTGATCCTCACACAGGAGTCAGCCCAGCACAGACATGAACGAACTCACACTCTCTCTCTCTCTCTCTCTCTCTCTCTCTCTCTCTCTCTCTCTCTCTCTCTCTCTCTCTCTCTCTCTCTCTCTCTCTCTCTCTCTCTCTCTCTCTCTCTCTCTCTCTCTCTCTCTCTCTCTCTCTCTCTCTCTCTCTCTCTCTCTCTCTCTCTCTCTCTCTCTCTCTCTCTCTCTCTCTCTCTCTCTCTCTCTCACACACACACACAAACGTGTTATGAAAACTGAGTTGGTTCAAGAAAAGAGATGTCAGGTGTCTGGGAGCAGCAAGTGATTTTGAAGAATTTTCATGCTGGCTAAACCATGTAAATTTGATATTTTTGAAAATATAATAATGATAATGGGTAGTTTAAATGTATCAAAGCTGCTTCTTTTATTTCTCAGGAGCTTGCCCAGTGAAATCCTCAGTATTAATTGAACTCAGAGCGTATTTAACATTCAATCTGGGAAAGCATCTGTGTCATTTTAAGATTTATTTGGCTATTCAAAAATAGCAGATATACAAGCTCACTATGAGCTTGTAGATCTGCTATTTTTGTAAATGTAAATAATTAAAGTAGCTGATCTTCATAAAACATTTTTTAAAGTGATATACTGTAGATAGCAGTTACTGAGATGTAGTGGAGTAGAAAGTTCTGGAAATTGGAAATACTCTAGTAAAGTAAAACTACATCAAATCTTTACTTAGGTACAGTACTTGAGTAAATGTAATTATTTAACCACCCACACACATTACCAGGTATTGTTTAACTTCAAATTGAATTATTCTACTTAAAATGGTTTATAATAATAATAATAATAATAATAATAATAATAATAACAACTAGAAAAAGTGCTCCTCGGAGCACAAGTCTCCGCCAGGTCAGGTAGGTTATTATGGCCTCCTGGTGGCGCTATGATAGGCCAATGTGAAAAGGATGCCATTTATTCCTAGGCCTTGCACGGCAATCGGACACTGCATGCATGATTTGAGGCATTTTGTTCTAAAAATGTGTTTTGCTAAATTTGACCTGCTGGTGACGCTATAACAGGCCAATGTTAAAAGGGTGGCATTTGTTCCTCAACATAGTGTGAGTGTGCGTTCAAAGTTTCACCGTAATCGGGCGCTGCATTCATGATTTGCGGCATTTTGTTCAAAACGGGCCACTCCTGCAAACATTACATGTCAATGTTAGCCAATCAGGATGGCATATGAAAAATCAAACAGATCCGTCTTTATCACATGACTATAGAGATCATGTGTACCGATTTGCGTGAAATTTGGATCAAATATGAAGGCTTAATATCAAAAAATGTGTTTTACATAAGTCTGCCTCCTGGTGGCGCTATAAAAGGCAAATGTGAAAAATGCAGGGCAAAGGTTTGTCCTTGGCCTTTCGAGAGTGTGCATACAAAGTTTTACACTGATCGGTGCAGTTATAGGTAAAAACACGAATCGGCCTGTTACAGCGCCACCATGAGGCTGATTTGAACATTTTCAAATGGCATTTCTTCCTCGGCCTAATGGGAATGTGTGTGCAAAATTTCACGGAAATTGCATGCTGTGTTCATGAATTGAGGCATTTTGTTCGAAATAGAGTACTCCTGCAAACTTTGAAAGACAATTTTTGCCAATCAGGATGGAATATGAAAAATATGAAATGAGACGTTTCTTTTAATGACTATAGAGATACTGTGTACCGATTTGGGGGATTTTTGGCCAAAATGTGTAGGAGTACTGTTCAAAAATTTGTTTTGCACAAATCGGCCTCCTGGTGGCGCCATAAAAGGCCCATGTGAAAAATTTGGAGCAGAGGTTCGGCTTTGGCATCCAGGGACTGTGTGTGCACAGTTTCGCTGCGATCAAGCCAACGGTGCCAGAGATTAGCTGTACACAGACAAGACAGAATGACACACACACACACACACACACACACACACACACACACACACACACACACACACACACACACACACACACACACACACACACACGGACGGACGGACAGGGGGTAAAACATACTCTCTCGCCATGCCTTTCGGCCTGGCGGAGACAATAAGGGTAATAATAATTATTATTATTATTACCCTTATTATTATTATTGTTTGTTTTCTGAGACAAGACAACAGATTGAAAAACAATGCTGTATAACTGAATGCGTGTGAGCGCGCATGTGCGTCCGCAACTGGTTCCTGCCCACCTCAAGTCACCATTTGACCAATCTTGCCCGGACACCAAAATGAGTTTGACATCCCTAATATCACTAAATTTTAGTGATATTAATGTGGGTAATACCCACATTAATATCACTTCAGTGTAAACACTTAGACTCTAAGTGTTTACACTGAAGTGATATTAATAAATTCCAAATATTATAAAAGCATTCTGTGGCACCCTTGGACTTGCATCACCGCACCATAGGGTGCCACATTCACTGTGAGAAACAATTAGGTATTAGGTAGACCCTCCAGAAAAACGAGGGCAAAAATCCTTGATTATGCAATGAAATATGCAGGTTTTTCATGTGATTTTAGCGGTGAAATTGCGTGAAGTTGCAAAATATGTGGAAAGTTGCAAAATAAGGCCACTGTAAAATGTCACCGAATGGAGCCATAGGGTGCATTTGGTTCCATTTTGTGTACACTGTCAGAGTTACCGGTGCCTAAGTGTCCATTTGATTCCTAAATATCAATCATTTAGCTGGGGGCCCCCTGGAACCCCCTCAAGGACCCCTGGGGGTCTACAGACCCCAAATTGAGAACCAGTGCAGTATAACAATTTGTGTTTTGATATAGAATGCTTTGTTTTTCTTCTTGTTTTACAGAGGTTGCCACCACTGCAGTTGTTGCCACCACTGCAGTTGCTGCCACCGCTGCTGCGGCCACCACTGCAGCCGCGAGTGGATTGAGCCATAGTACGATGAGCATCTTCACCTCATTGTCTCTGGTGGTGTTGGCATGGCTTGGCACGGCCTGGCAGCTATAGTGTCACTGCTTGAGTGCACCCGACATGTTCAAGGACAATGGTCACCATCCATGGTATGAGAAGGCACTTTAATTTCATTGGAGATCATGGATGTAACGCTCTCATATTTTAGAGAGCTTTGGAAGAACTCTTAGGATGTTTTAAAAATATATCAATGAGGATGGATAATTCTGTTAAATGAATAAAAAGTCTACAACTTTACCAATCTCTGATTACAGTTGTAGACTATAATTAAACATACAATACTTATAAGCTCTTTAATTCTTTTGCCTTTGATAAAAAACGTAATACATAAAATGTAATGTAAAAACGTATGCAACGTTGCATGCAGGCCATGGAATAGGCCTATATTACAGCAAAGCAATGTTTACTTTTTTCTTTTAATACTTTACATGCAGTTATAAATAAAGCCAAGAAGGTATTGGAACAGAAATCACTTCATACGTTGTACTGTTCCTTAGTCCTGCCCTATTTGCAGTATTGTGTAGAGATTTGGGGGAATAATTACAAAACATCATTAAGTACAATAACAACCCTACAAAAAAGAGCAATACGTATAATTAATAATGTGGGTTATCAGGAGCATACAAACTCATTATTTCTACAGTCAAAATTGATGAAATTCGCTGACATTGTTGATTGCCAAACAGCACAGATTATGTTCAAAGCTTATTATAAGTCACTACCAAGTAACATACAGAAATTGTTTGGAGAACTGGAGGGGGATTATAATTTAAGGGGAAAATTTAAATGTAATCTTAAAGTTCACTATAGGCGCACGACTGGGAAAAGTTTTTGTATTTCCAATGTGGGGGTGAGTTTATGGAATAATTTTACGGTGGATCTAAAGAGATGTGCAAACATGAAACAGTTTAAAAAAAAACATAAAGACATGATACTCATGAGGTATAGGGATGAAGAAGGTGCTGGATATCACTAGGTACTGTTTTTTTTTTTTTTTTCTAGGCTATTTTCTTTTCTTTCTTTAGTTTATTATAGAAATTGTATTGCAAGTATAGATGTTTTGTATATACTTGTATTGGTGTAAATGTATGTATTGTGTGCGTGTGCATGGATGGAGGTATGTATGTATGTAGGTACGTACATGTATGTATTGGTTGTATGTATGTATGTATGTATTTATGTATGTAGTTATGTATGGATGTATGTATGGATGTATGGATGTAGGTATGTAGGTATGGATGTATGGATGTAAGGATGGATGTATGTATGGATGAAGGGGTTGGAGCTATAAGTTAGGCTATGCTTCTTCTCACTCCTTTTCGAATATGCATTTTCTGTTAATCTGTTAAACAGAATTAATTGCTTTCATTTGTTATATTGTTTTTGTTTTTAAATTGCCATATTCGAAATACACTTTTCAATCAATCAATTCAATCAATACATATTGATCATTTAATAAAATTGCATTCATATTTATCCTTATTGAGTGTATTCTGTGACAGTAATTGTAGTTGTGTACAGTTTATCTGAGCATGTATTGTTATATCTGGGGCAGGGGTCATCAACATGTCTGTACATGGACAAATGTGTCCGTGGCCCATTTGTATTTTTTGCAGGAACAGATCAAAAACAGATCAGTTCAGACAGATCTATTTGCTACACAAGAAAAGGAGGGCAGAAACTTTTTCAACAAGTAAAGCTTGTTGAAAAAGGTTTTCAGCAATTATAAACTTTATTTCAGACACCATGGGTCCATATAAAAAGTGTTTCCAAGTCTCCAAAAATAACAATATATAACTATAATCACACTACACAATCATAATCTGTGGAAACCCTTGATCCACAGCCTGGGGTCCACAATCCCCATCAGACCTCCAGCTTAGTTGCTCACCTCTGATCAAAGTTAGGAGCCCTTCCATGAAAGTACAGGAGTTGTGACACTGCATTCCTTTAAATCCTGTCATGGCCTTTATCCATATCTAATCACTCATCATGTACGTACAGTATGATGGTTTTGACTCTAATCTTTCTCTATTGTTCCGTCGTCATGCCTTACATCACAACTATGCAAGGTCTAAAACTTTCTCATCATGATAGAAGATGTCTCATCAAGATGTCACCGTAATGGAAACCAAAACTATCGAAGCTCCTTATGGCAGAACTGGTCTGAAAAGCCAGCAATCTCTATAATAGCCATGTGACACGCACCCACTCACCTCTGCACCTAAATGGCCCTTTGCTCATGTAAAGTGCGATGGAAGCACTAACTGTACTGATATGACCCAATTGTTGAAATCTTGCATACAGAATTTCACTGTGCCACATTTAATGCCTGCCTTAGCAGTCTTAGCAGTCCATAGTACGATGAGCATCTTCACCTCATTGTCTCTGGTGGTGTTGGCATGGCTTGGCACGGCCTGGCAGCTATAGTGTCACTGCTTGAGTGCACCCGACATGTTCAAGGACAATGGTCACCATCCATGGTATGAGAAGGCACTTTAATTTCATTGGAGATCATGGATGTAACGCTCTCATATTTTAGAGAGCTTTGGAAGAACTCTTAGGATGTTTTAAAAATGTATCAATGAGGATGGATAATTCTGTTAAATGAATAAAAAGTCTACAACTTTACCAATCTCTGATTACAGTTGTAGACTATAATTAAACATACAATACTTATAAGCTCTTTAATTCTTTTGCCTTTGATAAAAAACGTAATACATAAAATGTAATGTAAAAACGTATCAGTTCAGACAGATCTATTTGCTACACAAGAAAAGGAGGGCAGAAACTTTTTCAACAAGTAAAGCTTGTTGAAAAAGGTTTTCAGCAATTATAAACTTTATTTCAGACACCATGGGTCCATATAAAAAGTGTTTCCAAGTCTCCAAAAATAACAATATATAACTATAATCACACTACACTATCATAATCTGTGGAAACCCTTGATCCACAGCCTGGGGTCCACAATCCCCATCAGACCTCCAGCTTAGTTGCTCACCTCTGATCAAAGTTTGGAGCCCTTCCATGAAAGTACAGGAGTTGTGACACTGCATTCCTTTAAATCCTGTCATGGCCTTTATCCATATCTAATCACTCATCATGTACGTACAGTATGATGGTTTTGACTCAAATCTTTCTCTATTGTTCCGTCGTCATGCCTTACATCACAACTATGCAAGGTCTAAAACTTTCTCATCATGATAGAAGATGTCTCATCAAGATGTCACCGTAATGGAAACCAAAACTATCGAAGCTCCTTATGGCAGAACTGGTCTGAAAAGCCAGCAATCTCTATAATAGCCATGTGACACGCACCCACTCACCTCTGCACCTAAATGTCCCTTTGCTCATGTAAAGTGCGATGGAAGCACTAACTGTACTGATATGACCCAATTGTTGAAATCTTGCATACAGAATTTCACTGTGCCACATTTAATGCCTGCCTTAGCAGTCTTAGCAGTCCATAGTACGATGAGCATCTTCACCTCATTGTCTCTGGTGGTGTTGGAATGGCTTGGCACGGCCTGGCAGCTATAGTGTCACTGCTTGAGTGCACCCGACATGTTCAAGGACAATGGTCACCATCCATGGTATGAGAAGGCACTTTAATTTCATTGGAGATCATGGATGTAACGCTCTCATATTTTAGAGAGCTTTGGAAGAACTCTTAGGATGTTTTAAAAATGTATCAATGAGGATGGATAATTCTGTTAAATGAATAAAAAGTCTACAACTTTACCAATCTCTGATTACAGTTGTAGACTATAATTAAACATACAATACTTATAAGCTCTTTAATTCTTTTGCCTTTGATAAAAAACGTAATACATAAAATGTAATGTAAAAACGTATCAGTTCAGACAGATCTATTTGCTACACAAGAAAAGGAGGGCAGAAACTTTTTCAACAAGTAAAGCTTGTTGAAAAAGGTTTTCAGCAATTATAAACTTTATTTCAGACACCATGGGTCCATATAAAAAGTGTTTCCAAGTCTCCAAAAATAACAATATATAACTATAATCACACTACACAATCATAATCTGTGGAAACCCTTGATCCACAGCCTGGGGTCCACAATCCCCATCAGACCTCCAGCTTAGTTGCTCACCTCTGATCAAAGTTAGGAGCCCTTCCATGAAAGTACAGGAGTTGTGACACTGCATTCCTTTAAATCCTGTCATGGCCTTTATCCATATCTAATCACTCATCATGTACGTACAGTATGATGGTTTTGACTCTAATCTTTCTCTATTGTTCCGTCGTCATGCCTTACATCACAACTATGCAAGGTCTAAAACGTTCTCATCATGATAGAAGATGTCTCATCAAGATGTCACCGTAATGGAAACCAAAACTATCGAAGCTCCTTATGGCAGAACTGGTCTGAAAAGCCAGCAATCTCTATAATAGCCATGTGACACGCACCCACTCACCTCTGCACCTAAATGGCCCTTTGCTCATGTAAAGTGCGATGGAAGCACTAACTGTACTGATATGACCCAATTGTTGAAATCTTGCATACAGAATTTCACTGTGCCACATTTAATGCCTGCCTTAGCAGTCTTAGCAGTCCATAGTACGATGAGCATCTTCACCTCATTGTCTCTGGTGGTGTTGGCATGGCTTGGCACGGCCTGGCAGCTATAGTGTCACTGCTTGAGTGCACCCGACATGTTCAAGGACAATGGTCACCATCCATGGTATGAGAAGGCACTTTAATTTCATTGGAGATCATGGATGTAACGCTCTCATATTTTAGAGAGCTTTGGAAGAACTCTTAGGATGTTTTAAAAATGTATCAATGAGGATGGATAATTCTGTTAAATGAATAAAAAGTCTACAACTTTACCAATCTCTGATTACAGTTGTAGACTATAATTAAACATACAATACTTATAAGCTCTTTAATTCTTTTGCCTTTGATAAAAAACGTAATACATAAAATGTAATGTAAAAACGTATCAGTTCAGACAGATCTATTTGCTACACAAGAAAAGGAGGGCAGAAACTTTTTCAACAAGTAAAGCTTGTTGAAAAAGGTTTTCAGCAATTATAAACTTTATTTCAGACACCATGGGTCCATATAAAAAGTGTTTCCAATTCTCCAAAAATAACAATATATAACTATAATCACACTACACAATCATAATCTGTGGAAACCCTTGATCCACAGCCTGGGGTCCACAATCCCCATCAGACCTCCAGCTTATATGCTCACCTCTGATCAAAGTTAGGAGCCCTTCCATGAAAGTACAGGAGTTGTGACACTGCATTCCTTTAAATCCTGTCATGGCCTTTATCCATAATAATCACTCATCATGTACGTACAGTATGATGGTTTTGACTCTAATCTTTCTCTATTGTTCCGTCGTCATGCCTTACATCACAACTATGCAAGGTCTAAAACTTTCTCATCATGATTGAAGATGTCTCATCAAGATGTCACCGTAATGGAAACCAAAACTATCGAAGCTCCTTATGGCAGAACTGGTCTGAAAAGCCAGCAATCTCTATAATAGCCATGTGACACGCACCCACTCACCTCTGCACCTAAATGTCCCTTTGCTCATGTAAAGTGCGATGGAAGCACTAACTGTACTGATATGACCCAATTGTTGAAATCTTGCATACAGAATTTCACTGTGCCACATTTAATGCCTGCCTTAGCAGTCTTAAGGTTTTCTTCAGAATAGGTAACCTCTTTAACACCTGGCATCAAAATATAGCCTATACATTTTCTTCATTATAATGTAAAAACATATAAAAAACTGTGTTTGAATAACTTTGGTGACTCGTAAAGTAACATGCTCATTAATATGTGCAGGAGATTTGTATTGCACATGGTACCTGCACACAATTGCATTGTGTACAGGTCAGACATTTTGGTGTAGTCAGACAATGACATAATTAATGTTAACGGCATGCGAGGGACCACAGTGAAAAAAGGAGAAGACAAAAACAGAAGGCATTTCATCTGTTCAGAAGGAGCTATTTGCTACCAAGGCAAAGGAGGGCAGAACTGGACGTATTTTGTCAGTAAAGGTTGTCTACGCAGATTGATTTATGTTATGCTTACTTAGATGAGTGATTCACCACATGTACAGTATGTGTACTGAGTCATGCAGATAAAGGTCATAAATCATGACAGTTAGGTGCCTTCGTACTAAACTATTACGACTGCATTCAATTAAATGGCATGCCCTTCATTAATCACTCATGTTTGCCTACATACCTTTTTTATTTCTCAAGTTTCTTTGTTCCAGTGTTCCATGGCATTTTATCCTTGACATGAATTATTACGTCTAATAAATCAAATCAATTAGCTTGTTGTGTGTGTCTTTTTTTTTTTTGTTACATTTGCATGCCTTGGACTTTCCCATCAACAGCAGAATACCTGATCACCTGTGGTATATTTAAAGCCACTGACTTACAGGTTTAATGCACTATACTAATTGCCAACAACGCCATATTGTAAAGATAGTTTGATGTTCCAGAGATGTGAATGAATGGTGAAGAATGGATGAGACATCACTCCGTAGTGAGGTTCGTTGCTTCAGATTTATTTCATGGAACAAATGGAGTACAAGCAGTTTTCTATGGAGACCCTGAGGTCCACACAGGCGGCCCTCCGGCCTGAGACACACTAAGTTAGTTACATTTCAGTCCATCTTTTATAGTAGTGGTCACCTTTGAGATCTAAGAGTAGGTACGTGTTGGGTGTGTCAGCCCTGTATGGTGAACCCCCACCTCCCCTGGCTCTTCCACATTTGCAACTGTAAAGAGCCAGGAAAGGGAGAGGTGTCAGCCTTGATGACAAATGCCTAGACGCACTGTCTCCATGCTAAGTGTACCCCACACCCAACCAGGCTAACAAATGGTAATACACTCCTCTGTCTGTACTGGCCAAAGTGACTTGTAAAGTTAAGTAATAATTCTAACATATAACTTAAATGTGTATCTTAAGTTAAGAAATATACAGCATACCCCCCACGGGAGACACTAAAACGTCTCCCGCAAAAACGTATATTTCCAAAGAAACACAAAGAACCGCCCCCCATGACAACCGCCTGGAACACAACCAGGACAAAAATAAACCATTCAGGAATACTAAATAGCAAACAACATCCAATACAGAACAATGCACATACAAGAACCAAAATTACATAGTACAGTGACAAGGTGATCTACAAATAGACAGAAAACTCATTCCCTGATTCCAATTAGCGTGCAGGATCCCTCTGTTAGTCCTTTAAACTCCAGGATAAAACATTACACAGCTAACAAGCACAATGGAAGCTGACAGCATACAGTTGAATCCTCACTCACCAACCGATAGCACCACCCTCCAGGTCAATGTCCCCCCCGCCGAGCCACCAAATAATACTCAAAGATAGCCTAATACTTATCCCTAAGCTTACACTGTACCTTCAAGGACAAATGACAGCTACGAACGGAAGCGCCCACAGTGAAAAGACAAGGCAGTGTACCCCCAATGAAATAACAAAACACAAAGTAAGCTCACATTAAATACCAGAGACCAGAAAGTAAAAAAATATCCTCACAAACGCTCGCACTGTGGCAGCCCTCGCCCCACAGTTTAAACCCCCATCATCACAAAAATATAACCCCAGGTCCCGTATGTTCAGTGTCCCGCTCGATAATGTTTCTCTGTAGTCTCCCTCAATGTCATTTTCTCGCCCCAGCCGCTTTCCCAGTGCAGTCTCTCCAGATTGTCCAACAGATAGCTGCAATTTTTACAACAGCACGCTCTCTCCTGCGACCGCAGAAAATGTAAACACATTCCCTTTGAAGAACCCCTCATCTCCAGGCTAATTATCTTCTTCTCTGTAAATACTCAGTCAATTTCTTGTACTTAATATCTTGCAAATATATGAGAATATATTCACTATTAACTGGCTTGCAATTGTACTGAATACTTCGAGAAAATCAAGACAAATAAGCGTCGCCGGTTCTACGTTCTGCTGGCACCCGCTGTCTCCCGTCCATCCTCACAACATTACCCGCCACGAGAGAACCCCGTCGATCCACAGGTTCCCCGCTCTGCCGTTAGCACCGCAGCGCGCTCCTTTAGCGATCGCAGAGGATAAGTTGTGCAGCCAGATGAGTCGTTACAGCCGTCCTAGATCTGGTCATGATGAGGGCCTCTCCCCGTAGATCCTCGAAAAGTTGTCGTCATGTCGTGCCGATGTCCTTGCAGTGGTCCCCCCACGTCGCAGGAAGATAGCTTGATCCATCCATCCACCGCAAGGCCAAAAGTTCCCCCACCGCGCATGTCCTTTCGACGCCTGGCTCAGCATTTCTGGAGATTGGCGTCCCGCTCCCCAAATCACCAAACCACCGCGACTGCCGACTGAAACGCCATATGTGGTATATTTAAAGCCACTGACTTACAGGTTTAATGCACTATACTAATTGCCAACAACGCCATATTGTAAAGATAGTTTGATGTTCCAGAGATGTGAATGAATGGTGAAGAATGGATGAGACATCACTCCGTAGTGAGGTTCGTTGCTTCAGATTTATTTCATGGAACAAACGGAGTACAAGCAGTTTTCTATGGAGACCCTGAGGTCCACACAGGCGGCCCTCCGGCCTGAGACACACTAAGTTAGTTACATTTCAGTCCATCTTTTATAGTAGTGGTCACCTTTGAGATCTAAGAGTAGGTACGTGTTGGGTGTGTCAGCCCTGTATGGTGAACCCCCACCTCCCCTGGCTCTTCCACATTTGCAACTGTAAAGAGCCAGGAAAGGGAGAGGTGTCAGCCTTGATGACAAATGCCTAGACGCACTGTCTCCATGCTAAGTGTACCCCACACCCAACCAGGCTAACAAATGGTAATACACTCCTCTGTCTGTACTGGCCAAAGTGACTTGTAAAGTTAAGTAATAATTCTAACATATAACTTAAATGTGTATCTTAAGTTAAGAAATATACAGCACACCTTAATGGAATCCACAACTAGCTACCGTACCTTGCCAGACCGAACCAATGGTTTAGCTGGTAGAACTTGATTTGATCTCCTTCTGTACTCAAGTAACACTGTCCTTTGGAAAAGCCAGCAATCTCTATAATGGCCATATGATGTATAATACGCACCCACTCACCTTTGCATCTAAGTGGTCATTTTGCAATGGAAGTAGTACAGTACAGACACTGTACTTTTTGGTGGTCAAGTGGCTCAGTAGTTAATGCAGACATACTATTGTTTTAAAATGTGCAGCTGTTACGAGCCACCGGGTCTAGGGGAGTAGGAATGCAACAAGGCAAGATGGTTCAAGCCAAACTTAAGCTTCTATTTTCAGACATATTAAATTGTGGCATACAATCAGTGCAAATATATACAGTGAGGTGCTACTTGTGCGTAATATGAATAGGGCTGGACAGGAACCAAATCAAAGAACTAAATAAAACAAACAATACTTCCTAAACCACTAGGGAACCCCTAACGCTGGCTATCTGAATAATACACTCCAGAGAAAGCAATAAAGAACTTACCCTACCTGACTACTCTAGTCTGAACTGGGCAAACACAAAAATACAAAGTATTGGAACCTGCCCTCTGAGGTGTTAACACATTAAAGAAGACATATGATAGTAGCTACAATACTTGCCCTGGATAACACAGTTAGCACGTTAAGTAGCAACCTGTACAAAGAGAATGGAATGATGGGGCACATTTGGTAACTCTCTGCTCCGGTGGGTGCGCTGCCACTAGCCTACTCTAGAATCATATCACAACTAACAGCGGCCGTGAATGAATGAAGAATCCAGGTCGTCTTTAAAGGGACAGACAGAACGGTGATTGGAGGGGTGCGGAGTGCTGAGCTTGAAGTGAAGAGCTCCCAACCAATCATGAAGACGGAGTCGCACCCAGATCTGCATAACATCAAAGGGAGGACGAGGACGAAAAAAAATATTTTGCATGTCCGTGGCAAAAATGAAATATTAATGAAAATGTCACACAAGCTGCCATGGATCACCATGGCAGCTTGTGATGGACATTTTCATTAACCCCTGGTTCAGACGGATCTATTTGCTACAGAAGCAAAGGAGGGCAGACACGTTTTCAACAAGTAAAGCTTCTTGAAAAAGGTTTTCAGCAAGTGTTTCCAAGTGTCCAAAAATGACAATATATAACTATAATCACACTCCACAATCATAATCTGTGGAAACCCTTGACTATGCATCTTGATGAGACATCTTCTATCATGATGAGAAAGTTTTAGGCCTTGCATAGTTATGATGTAAGGCATGACGATGGAACAATAGAGAAAGATTAGAGTCATACGTACATGACTCTAATCTTTCTCTATTGTTCCATCGTCATGGAGTATTTCCAATTTCCAATACTTTTACTTCTACTCCACTACAATTATTTTGCGAGTGGTGGTCAAGTTCAGCCCCCGTGGTCACGCACAAAAAAACGGCGCCCCTGTCAAGATGTCACCGTAATGGAAACCAAAACTATCGAAGCTCCTTATGGTAGAACTGGTAGAACTTGATCTCCTCCTGACCTCAAGTAACACTGTCCTCTGAAAAGCCAGCAATCTCTATACTAGCCATGTGACACGCACCCACTCACCTCTGCATGGCCCTTTGCTCATGTAAAGTGCGATGGAAGCACTAACTTTACTGATATGACCCAATTGTTGAAATCTTGCATACGGAATTTCACCGTGCCACATTTAATGCCTGCGTTAGCCACCTGGCAGTCTTAAGGTTTTCTTCAGCATAGGTAACCTCTTTAACACCTGGCATCCCGATGTTGGGCATGTGTCTAAATGTTTTGAAAATACCAGATCTACAAGCTCTCAACATGTCATGGTGTAATGTGTTGTGAGCTTGTAGATTGGCATTTTAAAAATAACGATGTATTTCTTTGTGGCTCAGTGGTTAATGCAGAAATACTATAATTGTAAAATGTGTAGCACATTGGCATAGACACTATGGCACATTAGGAGTTCATTGTGTATTTCTGGTCAAATGTATCACTTATTTTGTATGTCTGTGGCAAACAAAACACATTTGTAGAATCATCCTCCGGTCTGAATGGGTTAATATACTGTTTTGTTTGGCAATAGATTAGGAGGGCGCTGGTGGTCCGGTATGTGGGTGCATCAGTGGCCGCTAGTGGGACATAGCGAGACCATCAGCTCGGACGAGAAGCTCTGCATTTGTGTACAGTCTGTAGCTGATACAAAAATAGCTATTTTTCTTTTTTCTTTGGAATTGCTCCATTTGGCCAGAAAAGGCACCCATGGTGCAGACACCTGACAGTGTGTGTGTGTGTGTGTGTGTGTGTGTGTGTGTGTGTGTGTGTGTGTGTGTGTGTGTTTTTGAAAATTAAAAAAATCAAATACGATAAAAAAAAAGAAAAAAGTTATCAAAAAAACACGGCCCCTAGCGTATTAGGAGGGCAGGGTGAGTCACCAGAACCAAGGACGGTTGTTTTTGATGAATCTAACATGTTAAAAATGGAGTTTGAAGTTATAATGGGTTTGTATAGGAAGGGGACGTGTCTGATAAAATGAATATTACATATCTAAATAATGAATCAAGCAACTTAAAAACGGTCTGGGGGGCTCACTAAAGCCTGGGTAGACAATAAAATGACCCAAAGTTTTTTTGAAAGTGAAATATCCCTTTAAGTAAAAAGAAGTTCTTCCACCACTGAAGCCATAATTACCTGGAGTGTAGTCACCTGCGAGCAACACCTGAGCCTGGTTGGGTTAACGAGCTCTGAAAGACTATAAGTACTCCTTCAGTTTGTGTGTGAGCCATTGTTGCTCCTGGAATTTCCGTGTCAGGTTCTTTATAGGTCATGTTCAGTGTGAGCTGTGTTGTTCTAGAGCAGTCTTCAACATGGGGTCTGTGACTCCTAAGGGGGACTCCTCAAAGTTACTACAGATCCTTTTGTTGAAAGTTTTTTTTTTTTTTTTTTTTTTAATGACATTAACCACTAAACCATTATTCGCCGGAAATAGCCGATCTACAATCTCACAACGTGTCACTCTGTGACTCATTGGGAACTTTTAGATCGGTTATTTTCGGTGATAAGATTTGGTTGTATGGGGGAAAAGAGCAGCCCAAGTACAGAGCCAAAGGATAATGAATTAATGTTTTATTTCCGTGTCCGGACAATTTCTTGACCCATCCCACATGGGATTATCAGACACATCAATTTTAAAACAAAAACAAAGTTACAAACATTCCAGTGTACACCCAACCAGCAACTCATAGTACAGCCTGATTTGAAACAAACCACGTACAGTACATACATTTATATATACCTGCACATAGAATACGTACACATTTATAAAGACATTCATCTATTATAAGTCACCCTTCTCCTTCTATCCCACGCTTTATAATGATATTCTTAAAATGCAAAAATATGAAGAAAAAGAAATTCAATTAAAGCACCATTCTCATACTCTATCAGGTTTAGATCAGGGGTGTGGACCTTTTTCTATCCTCCTCAGCTATGCCTCTGTATCTTCCTGTTTCAATATGTGATGGCAGAATGCCACATCTTATCTGCGCACAAAGTGACGTCCGACTTTTTGCCAAATTATACAAAACATAATTTTCACATTTATTATGTTTTTTTAAAAGACAATGGCCCTCATTTATCAACGCGGTGCAGCCCAAATAATGGGCGTACAGCGAGATCACCGCACCTTTCGGCATTTATCAATATATCCTGACGTGGGCTTTATCCTACGGTACGCTGAAATCTCACGTCTGGTCGAGACCAGTTGTTGACGTTGGCTGCGCCCGTTTTTCCATGGAGCAGCATTGTCTCACCGTCTGACAGGCATCTCAACATATGTGTTCACTCAAAAATATATAGCTAGCAACTGAATAAATAATCAAATTTAAACAAAAACATTTTCGTTTATAATTATTATTATTATTCATTTTAGTTTTAGTTCGTTCTGCATTTTTTCGCTCTAATTCAGTTTGGTTTAATTAGCTTCTATAGCAGAGTTGTATTAGTTATAATGCTAATAATGGGCGTACACCTGACCTGACTTATTTGTTTATTTATTTGCACAAAATAAACAAATAAGTCAGGTGCAGGATTGAGTAATTATTGTTTAAGAAAAACCCAAGAAAAGATAGCATTTAAAACATATATTCAGTTACAGATAAATTAATTCACTGTTTCATATTTTTTTGCAATTATTATAGTTTGTATTTATTTCAGTTATAAAACGTTTTCCACATAAAACAGCAAAGGCAACGAAACAACTAGGCTACATGGGACCGACCCTATAGGCTATGTTCAATGTAAAAACTAGGTAAAATCAAGGCAGACAGAAAAAACAGCTGAAGAATAATTAAGACGCTTTGCACAAGTTTCACTCACAATTGTGTTTTTATTCACCGCTGGGATTCATCAGGCTGTGTAGATCGAGTCTGCAGCACGCTGCAGACTCGATCTACACTCTCCTGCAGATTTTTGATGGATTGGTTGATGTCCCTTAATGCTTGTATGATGCCGTCCTGTCGTTCCAGGACCGCAGCTGTCACGACCTGGGCCCGTTCGGCAGCAGGGACAGAGGACGGTCCCGCTCTCTCACCGCGTGCCCCCCTTCCACTGCTGGCTGGTGCCGCCGCTGCTGCTGCAGCAGCAGTGGGGAGGGAAGACGGGCACGCTCTCTCACCGCGCGCCCGTCCTCCCTCTCCACTGCTGACCGGTTCCACTACTGCTGCTGCTGGTGCAGTGGAGGACGGGCCCACTCTCACCGCGTGCCCCCCCTCCACTGCTGGCTGGTGCCACTGCAGCAGTGGGGAGGGAGGACGCGGGCGCTCTCCCACCGCGTGCACCCCCTCCCGTTCCACTGCTGCCAGCTGGTTCCTCCTCCACCACAACGGCTGCCCCCCGTTGCGCCACCACGGCTTTGGCGAGTTTGGGTGCCGCTGCTGGAACATGCAGGCTCTGAAATCACAAATTGTTTATCCCTCCTTAGCAGAGGATCTATAAGAGTTTGATTAAAACATGCCTTGGTAGACGGAACCGACTCATCAGCCATGCGTCATCCTCTGCCAAGAGGTAATTTCTGTCTTTAAAGACCCAATCAGCCCTAAGGCGCTGGTCGTTGTCGTCATCATTATTATCATCATCATCAAATTATTCTACAATGAATAAAAAAATCACACCCTGTGTGAAGGAAGCGGTGCCTTTCAGTTCGTCCCTATTGGTGGTCTGAGTCCACGTACCAAATTTGTACTTGGTAGCATGCTGCAAACTGGAATGATGGCTGTTTAAAGGCCAGCCAATGGGCAGACAGAGGGGGCGGGGCTTAAGTAATTACAGTTCGTCCCTATTGGTGGTTTTAGTCCATGTACAAAATTTGTACTCCGTAGCATGCTGCGAAGTTGAGTTATGGCTGTTTAAAGGCCAGCCAATGGGAAGACAGAGGGGGCGGGGCTTGAGCAACGCATGCTGGTCCCGTATTGGTGGTCTAAGTCCACATACCAAATTTGGACTTGGTGGCATGCTGCAAACTGGAGTTATAGCTGTTTAAAATCCCGTGCTCATCCCATGCTCATACGGGCGGACGTCCCTGGGGGTCCCTGGACCCCTCTTTGATAACCGGTGGCACGTGTGGCAAATGAGAGGAGAGATGGCATAGGCAATCTCCAAGTCCGTGTGTGTGTGTGTGTGTGCGTGTGTTTGTATGTGTTGCTTCTTTGCCGTGCTCATCCCGGGCTCATACGGACACACAGACGGACACACAGACGGACGGACACACAGACGGACGGACACACAGACACACAGACACCGAGTCAAAGCCACGTATAGAGCGGTTGGCACCGCTAAAAACAACAAATGTAAATGTGTGAACGGTGTACTCATTTATATATATATATATGGTCCAATGATGAGCTATACTGGTATCATCATAGGCTACCACCGTCGGCAGTGTCACCCCCTGGCACGTCCAGGCCCTCCGTCGTCTCAGGTCCCATGAGGGAGGCGATCCTCTCCTCCAGTTTTAACTCCGGATCAGTCTGGTCAGAGGATCAGAATAGAAATAAGCTCCCGATCTATATATATATAGGCTATAATAATAATAATAATAATAATAATAATAATAATACACTTTATTTGTATAGCAGCTTTCATGACATGCAGCTCAACGTGCTTTACAGAGCAAGAATACAATTACAGTTACAAATAATTTAAGAAAAATAAGAATAGCGTTTAATCAACCTGTTGCTTAGTCTCAAGTAAACAATGTCATATCAACTTACTTGACCACCACCGGTTAGCAGCTGACTCTTCCTTAGCGCTGCCACCTGCTTTTTTGTATTCATTTTTAAATCGCTCCATTTCTTCTTTACCTGAACGGTATAGACCAAATTAGCGCTTTTATATTATTATTTTGGATTATTATATAAATATTGTAGGCTATAGGATATGGCATGGCATGTATTTATTTATTTAATGTTAACATCTATATTGAAATAGAATATCAAAGCTCTGCTGGTGTCAAATGTCAACAGCGTGGTCCAATGCCACGCTGTTGACATTTTCGGTTATTGGTTCTTCTCAACCTCAGTAGTTAGTACATCAATCTCCACCTCAGAGTAGTTTCTTTTTTTTGCCGTACCTCGAGCCGTCACTGCCAGTGGCCACGCTGGCCTCTTCCTCAACTTGGTCCTCCATGTTATAGAATTTATTTTCAATTCGTAGTTCGGCGTAGCATGCGCACAATAATCGAATAACTCCTCTTATGGCGTTAGGGGGGGTATATGTGTTCTGCGTGACGGTTACAATTGTGGTTGCGTGTTTTTTTGGGGGGGGTGATTTTTTTGGAGGCGATTGATTTTTATTTTTTCAATCAACATTAACCAATGTTTTTGTGTAGTTTTCTTTTAGTTTCTAAGGTCATATGTTTGAGCAGATTGTTCTTTAGGTATTTATATAATGTACATCAAAAGGGTGATTGGAAAATGACCCATCTTACATCTTTCTGGGAACTGACATTGGGTACTAGACTCTGCATAGTCATCTTGCGGGGGTGGAAGAGATGCTGTGACATCCATATTGGTGTTGTAGGGGCAAACACGAGCATAATTGCCCGGGCCCTATAAAAGTACACAGATAGTAGCAAAGAAAAGGGGAGCTTGAAACTGAGTGATTGGAACACCAGGTGTTCCAATGACCAAAACATTCCATGATAGCGTAGGCCAGAGTTAGAAACAATGGAGGAAACATAATGATGGTCAGAACCAAGCCCGGTAGGGGCAGCCAAAGAGCACCATGGCCTAGTAACCCCTGTCATAGAGAACCAGTGAGGAGACTGTTGTACAGAGATAAGAGTATTGACGTAACAATAAGGAGAGGTAAGAGTCACCTCGACATGACCACGGAAAGGAGTTTGGCAGGCGAACACAGTTTGTGGTCTCCTCTGAGTCCTTGGGGACGTCAGAAGCATTGTGGCAAGAGGAGACCACAACAAATGAATCATAAATAGATACGTGAGAAATCACAAACACATACGTGAGAAATCAGAAACACACACGTAAGCGATGAGATAAGGGGAAATAACTAAGGAGGAGGGGGCGACCACGAAAGATATATATGGTTAGGGGAGAGAGAAGACTTCAGAGAATTATCGCGTCGACATTGTTTGCTGTAATGCTTATGCTGGCTGACTTGCTGTAATAAACCCTTTCTGATATAACCTACTTCAAGGTTTAGTTGTGCATCATTCTACCAATACATTCTAAAGCTAAAGAACCAAGGACCCCTCTAAATCACCCACAGTGTCTACGAGACATAAAGTTGTATTAAAAAGGTCACCATGTCAACACTTTGTAAAAAACATTTGAGGTGTAATGGTTAGGGAAATTAGAAAACAATATATTACCAACATTATCCTATGTTAAAATTGCCTCAATGGTCAACCGACCTACGGCAGGCAGGCAGACGGTGGACGTCACAAACGTAACATGCGGACCTGCGAGGCGCACCGTTGCTCCGATCCGCACCAAACTTGGCACCAACTCTGGTCAGGGGTCTGCCATCAGAATAGCCACACCAGGGACCAAGTGAGGCAACCAGGGCACAAAGGCACAAACAACCAGTGTATCCTGGCTTTTATGGACTGGAGCATGTTGCCCACCAAGGCCCCCAGCTCCGGACACTCGCTTGCCTTTTGGATGGACTCGAACCACAGCTTGACTAGCTGGCAGGTGGTTCCAAGGCAAACACTATGCTGGTAGTCCTGCACAAAAACCATTGATCTTTTTGAAATTCTGTAGTGTCATGTGTGGAGAGGGGTCTTAGACGCCCATTACAGGTTCCGTTGCTGTTCCAGCCATAGCATGCTTGAAGTGTTCTGCCTCCGTCCTGAGCTGTGGTGCATGAATAATTGGCACCACCAACATGGAAACAGAAGTCACATCCATAGGTTCCATTGAACTGTTTGGTGTTCCTGAGCATGGGGCGTGCAACAGAGTCAGATGAGCATGCTATTGCTTGTACTTTATGCTCGACATGATTACCATCTCTCCATGTTATGCCTTTCTCTTCCAGCGTTTTGAGTTCATCCACAAAGGCAGTCAAAAATTAAAGCATGTTGGGCTTAGTATTGCCAAACCGCAGGCATGGGACACATATTTTTCTTTGCCGCTCTCTGGGATTTAGCTCAATTAGCTGACACTGAATGGGCCATATTTGGAATTAGTTGCTCTCAAAAGCTGGAATTCCATCCCAATTCCAAAGCAGAGTGATGTTATCAAACAAGAGCTGCTTCATACTTCAAGGTCTCATCTTAAAACAAAGTGAAACAATGTATTGTTTAAGGCATCTTAAACATGAGAACTGTTCCAGTTAATTTACCATTGCTTTGTTTGATTGGCTCAGCAGTAGGTTTGCACCAGAAACACATGACATTGTCAAGTGTTTACAATTCAAACCTGCTGCTGGCCAATCAAACAAAGTTATGGGAAATAAACTGGAACAGGGAAAGGTTCTGAAAACCTGGTACTATTTTTATGAACAGAGACAATGTGAGATCACGTCACCTTTTAAAGAATGATTGCAGCTTTAAACGAGACCAAATCCACTGTCCACTGATTTAAGGCACATCATCAGGTCTTCCTTGAATCTCTCAAAGTTTGTGTAGTGCCTCGGAAGCCGCAGTTTCTCAAAACATGTGGATGCTGCTGGAAGAGCTGGTAACTTCGACCTTCAGCACAGTGGAAGGCACCTCCCAACCAATCCAGTCTTCTCAAGTCTTCTGGAGAAGCTGGATAGCACAAGAGAATATAACAGCTAAAATATAATGTTTTTTTCTGGTGATGCTGGATAATATCAAAAGACAAAATATTAAGTGTTTAAAATACTTTTCATATTTTTCCTTTTGCGACATTGCAAAGCGGTAATATTGGCTGGGAAGGTGCAAGAGTAAAGGTGGGCTCACACGACAGGATAAACGAGAGATTATGGGTTGGAAACACTCCTCCTGACAACTGCAATGTAATCTGGCCACACAATCCTGTAGTGATGTTATCCAACTACAGAATGTATGGACCGCAGGAAGACTAGCGACCACTTTGTGGTAGCTAATGGGGATCCTAATGAAGAATAAACAGATACAATCTTAGACCTCCCAATCAGCTCACATAATGCATTGGGACTGCCCCGATAATTATGTTACAAAACATGATATTTATATGGCTGATCACATCCTGTCGTCTGAGTGGGATGGTGGGAGCCGCATTGGTAACACCTGTGAAGGAAGTGATAATATGGCTAATGTGCATAGAGCCTATTGTCGATATGTGGAAAGAACACGACTGTCTATTATATCCTGTCTTCCCTGACATATCGCAAACCTTTCTTCCATCTACTGCTGACCATTACAATTAACAGCTCATCAAAATATTTACCCAAGTAACTAAAACTTAGTACCCTGATGAAGGTCCTCAGAAATCCTGTGATACTGGCCACTGTTTCGACGGGAGGGGAATCATCAGAGATTATTTATGAGCATTTTGCACCCAAGTTTACTCGGGTGCAGACCGTCAGCTATGAAAAGGGAGGGGTGGTGCCAGAATAAGAAAAAGTTATGGATGTAGTGAAAGTTGACGGAGTGACAGGCAGAATGGAGCCAGTACTGCAAATAGTTCAGCCGGAAGTCGCCACCGCCTCCCCCTCTGTCCGATCCACCCCTAACCAGTCATTTCCATTTCGCTCCCTTGAGAGTCCATCTCCTCCACTCGCTCTCCGTCCTTCTTCTGTTTCTTTCCAATAGTGAGAGGCGAGCCCCCAGCCCCATTGAAGGCCTGAGAGCCCGTCCTCGCTCCTTCCTTCCCTTGTTCAGCATCTGCAGAGGCCTTTGGTGAGGCCACCTTCCCCCCACATTTCTGTGGGCCCTTCAGGCCTCCCCCCTCAGCCGGAGTGGAAGGCCCAGCAGTCTCTGTTCCATTCCCTTCTCTCCCAGCCCCACCACCACCTGCTCCACCCCTCCCGGGGCAGTCCTTGAACAGGTCACTGCCACATGGTCACATGGTCCGCCACATGGTCTTTAGCCTGGCAGAATCTGGTGTTTTGCTGTTTTGGTCCAGCAATTATTTCTCACCTTTTATTGGTGAACATCCACCCTCCCGTAAGCTGCTTCAATTTAGGGAACTCCTTCTTCTTCTCTCTCTCCATCACCTCAGACCCTTTTCGTATTCCATCCTTCTTTTCCTCTTTGTTTACTTCTCTTTGTTTGTGTTCAAAATGGTCATATAACTCAGCAGCTGAATTGTCTCCTGGTGGTCCAGATCGGGGCAGTCCTGCAGGGTCAACCATTGCCGCCGTTGACTCCTCAGTGCCACCGGTCAGGAAGTGAACAAAGGCTCGGCCAAGACCCGTAAGAGTAGGCCCTCCATGCAGGAAGGAATGGCCGATCATTCGTCCCGCCATGGTCAAAAGCTCAGCGTTTACAAGCATTGCAGAGGAAGGACAAGGTGATCAGGATCACCGCCAAAGAGCCTGGTCAAGGGTGTATGTCCTTGGAAAAAAAGTTGAGAAGGGAAAGAAAGAAATGGGGGGGGGGGGGGGGGGGGGTCGTAATGTGTCAATATGTAAAATATTAAGTAAATGTGTCAAAACTTTACTGTTGACTGAAAAACTGTCCAGATCCTCAATTTATTACTAACCTTGGCTCAGCTGGAATCCAGTTTTTCAGTTTCTTAATCATCAGTGAGAAGATACGTATATCTGGTCACACCTTTTCCCACAAACCATATAAGAAGCAGCCTACCAGCAGTCTTTCTTGATATTTTGCATTTGAATGATCAAATACACAAAATAATAAAGCACCTAGAAGCCTGAACTTCACTAGAGCAGCCCACTGCACTCCCGCTTGTAGAAGTGAATCATTGCACTCTCTTACTCATCCGGGTGCTCCCTCACATCAATGTGCAGGGTCATGCAGGGTCGGTGCAATTTTGTTTCTGATTAGTAGGTCTAATATCTAATATGTGTAGTATATCTGACAGGCTGCTTGTGGGTCAGGTTCAGCTTTCCACTCCAAAAATCGGAAAAGCACATGCAGATGTGGGCGCTTGGTTGATAGTGACCAAAGTGGTCAAACCGGGGGTGTGGTCAGCCGGGTCAGACGGGGGTGGGGCGAAGAGTCAGTGTTGTGGATGTCTAGCAGACAGGGAATCTGCATCTTGTCCCATAATCACATGTCTCTTTCGTGTGCCCATTCCCCCTGCACTTCTTGCAAAATAGAGGCTGCCGATAGTAGTGCAGATAGGCTCTATCCGCCCCTATTGCAAAGAAGGCAGGGGGATGGGTTAGTCCATCATGTTCTGTCGGATCTTTCTTTTAAACCATGGGAGTTAGCCTCTTCCCCGTCCAGAACCCCGTTCCGTCCATCATCTTCTTTGCACTCTCCCTATACACAAGCCCAAAACTCTGCAGAAACTTCACAATGTCTTCTAGTTTCACATGTGGGTCATACATGCATAGAGTCACTTCTCTAAAACCTGTACCGCACAGCAACCGAACATCAAGGCCTCCCAACCTCTCCTCTTTTTTCAACTTGAAGTTTTTGAAAGAAATTCAAAATAACAGCACCCGACCATGACACACATTCCGACCATGACCCTCATACATTGTTTTGGTCCAGCAATTATTTCTCACCTTTTTTTGGTGAACATCCACCCTCCCGTAAGCTGCTTCAATTTAGGGAACTCTTTATTCTTCTCTCTCTCCATCACCTCAGACCCTTCGTATTCCATCCTTCTTTTCCTCTTTGTCTACTTCTCTTTGTAAAAAAAAAAGAAAACAAGCAGATGTAGCTAATCCACTGCTGATATGATGATGAATTCCAGGATGATCCTTAATATTGACACACTGTGATCTAGTGCACTAGGGAGAAACTGAAAATAACTTGTAGCATACCTGACCTTCTCGGATCAGACTGAGATGCCTTCTCATTACTTCCAGTGTGTGGGCCATACCTACAATACAAAGGCAAAATAAATATTAGTAAAAATGTGCATAATTTGGTGCACCTTGTGGCTCAGCCTCTTATACTGCATAGACCTTTTTTCTCATTGGTACGATTTTGCTGCTCTCGTCTTATAAAAAATAAAATGCAGGAACAAAGGACTTTGAGAACCTGGATGATTATAAAGATGATAACATTATACAACTATCTATATAAAATGTGGGGGTACGTTGTGGCTCAGCTAATTAGTGCAGTGGTTCTCAAACTGGGAATTTATTGGCTCATACAATCGATATAATCTTTTTCAAATTATCTTCAGGCATTTCGTTGCTACTCTATAGGCCCCAAAGACTTAAGTTATCCGGGAGGACAGCTGTGTCAATAGGAACAGATTTTGCCTTGTTGCTCGACTTGCAGTTGCCTTGTGCCGTTGTCCGCTCCATCTTCACGTCAAACTCTAGCTTGGAATCACCAAGCTGCGTCATTTCCTTGGGTTAAGAGAGGAAAGTGTAACGTTAGTATATTTGATATATTGTTGCTGTCGGGCAGAAACCTCTCATCTCCATATTAACTTTTTGTGTTTTTTTTGTAAATTAGTCGCCTACTTGATCATACTACAGCATTATACAAATATCTATATAAAATGTGGGGGTACGTTGTGGCTCAGCTAATTAGTACAGTGGTTCTCAAACTGGGGTATCTGGGTCCTTTGGGGGGGGGGGGGGGGTTCCATGGGGTCCTCTGCAATTTATTTCTATACAGCATCACAATAATTTTAACCGCTTTATCCATTTATACATTGGCCATTCAAATGCAACATAGGTCAATTGTAATGTAATATAATTCAACCAAACTTAAATAAACATCATAAAACATAAATATTTACTCACTTGTGGTCACAGAGGCACACTATCTGGAAACCAAACATGAACTGAACTCAAAAACTAATTAGACAACACCTGTGCTGACATCCATCAATCAAACACTCTTTATCAGTGACCAACCACCAGGTGCTCGTTGGTGGGTGACTCATGGGGATTGGTCACTGCCCAATTACTACTTGAGCCTATTGCACAGGTGGCCATGTTGGATTTGACCTATCACGGTTTTCAGAGGTAAAATCAGAAAACGGTATGCAATAACTTTGTTAGAAAAGGAATTTCATGCTTTAGGTTTGGGTTATCACCTGGACTAAAACATAACGTGTGTCTGTGTGTGTGCGTGCGTGCGTGCGTGTGCGCGCGTGCATGTATATATATATAGAGACTGTGTATAGGTTAGTCTACAATACATCTATCATAGTTGTCACATGTGGTATTAGTAATGTGCATGCATAGTGAAGGAGTTACGGCAATCATAATGAACAGGATTGAGATACGGTAAGACCAAGCCCCCAGAACTACGGTAGAGTTCGCATGCTCACGACGCATCACGACGCATGGAGCGATTCCATTGGTTCATATTGGTTCCTATTCGTACTTCCGGGTGCTTCAAAACGCCACTGAGCACATTCATTGAAATGATAGCTGGGGGCGGGGCAATCCGCCCTCTAGTTATATTATACCTCTATGGGTAAGACAGACAGCATTGTCCACATGCAGCTACAGAGAGAAATCTGTCTGACTACATTTGAAATCCGGTGGTTTATGTCTGCCTGCCTGTACTGGGCTTGTGTGCTTTGACATGCTAATGGTCTGTTCACTAGTAAGAGACCACACCTTCTGCTCAAGTTAACGGATTTTATTGAACGAAAATGGGTGGATGTGTGTGGATGTGGAACCCGGGTAGGGCGAGACTCAGGGTGGGGGGAGTATGTCTCGGGAGCGGACGGCCACCGGGGCTCGAATCGGGTGGCGTTGCCTTCGCTCGGGATACTGCCCCCCCCCCCCCGGGTTCCTGGAAGAGAAGAAGGAAGCAAGGTTAGTATTGAGGCGGCGGAGGTAGTTGGGGTGGACGGGGGGAGCGTTCGAGACCACGTAAGTAGTACTGTAGGAACATGGAGCAAAGGCTCGCAGCTGCATTTAAGCTCGTCTACTGAGGTGATTGTGACGTGAGATTGGCTGGCTGATAATGGAAGGCAGGTGTAGGTGATAAGGTGATGGCGAGCGGGGAGTTGCCGTGTTAAGCAGAGGGAGGTCTCCACTCCTGAACTTGCGTTGTATACAACTGCATTTCACTAGTAAGAGACCACACCTTCTGCTCAAGTTAACGGATTTTATTGAACGAAAATGGGTGGATGTGTGTGGATGTGGAACCCGGGTAGGGCGAGACTCAGGGTGGGGGGAGTATGTCTCGGGAGCGGACGGCCACCGGGGCTCGAATCGGGTGGCATTGCCTTCGCTCGGGATACTGCCCCCAAAGAGCAAGGAGATGAGCGGATCGTCTAGGGACGGAGGGGAGCGAGTGTGGGGACCCCCATCGGGGGGAAACGGAGCGACAGGTTACGTTCGACCCAGGTGGAGATGGGCATTCCGAACATCCTGGATGTTACTCCTGATGTAGGTGTGGTAGGCCTGGGAGGACCAGCGGCCGAGGATGCGGATCAGGTGGTCCGAGAGACCCTGTCTGGAGGCGGTGGAAGCGGCACCGATGCGGAGGGAGTGGCCCGAGTAGAGCTGGGAAGGAAGGCCGGATAGGGTTAGGATTTGGCGGAAGTGGCGGTGGAACCAGAAGCGAGTGGCTATGGTACCGGTCTCAGTGGTGAACAGGGGGTCCAGTGGTGAGGCGTCGAGAGAGAGTCTCAGGGCGACGTAGCGTGAAAGGGGTTCGTAGGGACTGAGTGGAGTACCGGTTTTGAAAATGTGAAGGGCTGAGATGCGCCCTAGTTGGTTGGTTTTGCTACGCCTGAGAGTGAAGGTGAGGGAATCGGTGGAATGGAGAGCGAGGTCGGAGAGGCTAGGGTGATGTGAGGGGTTGTAATGGGAGGAGGAGGACGTAAACTCGGAGCAGCGCAGGAACCCGAAGAAAGCGAGCAGGAGCATGCACTCGAGGGTGAGGTCGATCAGGGGGGAGTGGTAGCCGGAACGGAGGGTGACCAGGCAGCTGAGGAGCAAGTCGGAGGTGAGTGGGTGACGTCGGGAAGGAACCGGGGTCTCGCTGCGAGCGAGGCCTCGGAGCAGCATGGAGTGCTTGATGGCAGGGCAGGGGGAACCGTGTATTAGTTTGAGGAAGAAATTGATGCCGCTCAGGTAAACGTGCAAGGTGGAGGTGCGGAGTTGGAGACGGGAGTGAGCGTGAGTGACGAATGCGGCAATGATCGAGACGTGAGTGGAGGGGAAGGGGACGCCTGCGGAGGCGTGGAACCTTTTGAAGGCGTTCCAGGCGGTGAGGTAGCTGGTGAGGGTTCCGGGTGAGTATCCGTTGAGGATGTGGTGACGGGCTTGGATGAGGAGGTGCTGGAGCTGGATGACGACCGGGTATAGCTCGTGGAGGGCGGAGGAAGGGTGGGTGGCTGAGTGGGTGAGGGTGGCGAACTCGGGGGGCCAGGCGGAGGCAAACCAGCGGCCCTGATAGTACCCGCCATAGCCGATGGCGGCGTCCGTGAACAGCTGGAGGTCGTCGGGGTGGGTGATGAGGGAGTCGTAAAAGAATGTGATGCCGTTCCAGTTGGACAGAAGATGGAGCCAGAGGGGGAGGTCGGTGCGGCACGAGTCGTCGATGAGGACGTGCTCGTGCAGGGAGTGGGCGGTGTGGGCGGTGGTGAGGAGGTGGAAAATGAAGGGGCGGCCTTGGGGGATGATACGCAGGGCGAAATTAATGTGGCCGAGGAGGGTGAGGAGCTGGCGTTTGGTGCAACGGGGAGTGATGAGGTCGTTTTGGGGCACTAGGCACCCGCCCACGAGGGGGAGGAGGGGGGGGGGGGGGGATTTGGGGGTGGTTGGGGCACTAGGCACCCGCCCACGTGCTCGTGAGGGAGGAAGGGGGGGGTTGGAGGCAGGCGATGCGCGCGCCGGTCCACGTGCAAGTGGGGGGCGGGGGGAATGGAAGTAGACCGTGCACGTGTTTGCTGGAGAGGTGTTGTTGTCGTCGAGGACGCCCGCTGGGCGGCGGCCTCTGAGCGAGAGGCCCGGGTGGGCGGGGCCGCTCGTGACGTCTCTGGACCTGCAGCACGGCGGTGCGCGAGATACAGACGAAACGGCGCGGCCTTGCGGTCCGTTCGCTGGAAAGGAATGCCGCCCGCCGCTAGCACCCGGTGCAAGCCGGGGACCGTGATGTCAGAGTAAGCGAGCTGAGGCAACGCGGGCTCTGGCCCGCCGGCGTCGGGTGCGTAGCGGCGAGAGGCGGTGGAGCGAGACGAGCGCTCGGAGTTGCTGTACCGAGCGGGAGGAGGCGGCGGAGGCCGGCCCTGCCTTGGCTGGGCTGGTGGAACTAGCCGCAAACTTCGGCGGCTCCCGGAGTCCGAGGCGGACGGGTCGGTGTCGGGGACGATGCCCTGGCTGCCCGGAGAGGAGAACAGGTCCTCGTCCGAGGCGTGGAGGACTAGCTCCTGCTGTTCCATGGCTGTGGAGTGCCGGTGGAGAGAAGGCTGGAGAGCGCAGCGGACAGCGAGTTGTTGTCGTTTTTTTTGTTTTTTTTGTTCTTACCGTCTGGCTGTGACTGTGGATGAAGAATGGTAAGTAAACACTTTACAGTGCGATTGCGATGGCGGGCTGATTAAGCGTGAATGAAAAAGCTTCGAAATAGAGTACAACAGGTACTAGTGCAACAAGTTTTTAATAAGACTTTGCACGGACGTTTGGCGTTGTAGGAACATGGAGCAAAGGCTCGCAGCTGCATTTAAGCTCGTCTACTGAGGTGATTGTGACGTGAGATTGGCTGGCTGATAATGGAAGGCAGGTGTAGGTGATAAGGTGATGGCGAGCGGGGAGTTGCCTTGTTAAGCAGAGGGAGGTCTCCACTCCTGAACTTGCGTTGTATACAACTGCATTTTAAGGAAAGGATGGACTCACTACTGGCTGGCTACACTGTTCAGGGGACTATCATAAGAATAGCCACATGTGGCCCTCACGGCCCCTGGCTGTCAGAGGCCCCGGGGGCCACAGGTATACTGTTGCTCCAAAACTTGGCACTGTTCAGGGGTATGCAATGAGAATAGTCACAGCAGGGGCCATGTGTGTCCAATTAATGCTCGAATCCGCATCAATCTTGACACAAACACTGTTCAGGGGTCTGGCATGAGAATAGTCATGTACTATGTATACTATAGTGGTTAATGTATGTTTTGGAATATGGTCAGTTTAATATGCAAAGTAACTAGTTACTAATGTCTTCAAATATTTTTGGTGGAGTATAAAATACAGTATTTGCCTCTGAGGTGTAATGGAGTAGAAGTAAAAGTATTGAAAATTGGAAATGCTCAGGTAAAGTAAATACCACTTCAAAATGTTACTTAAGTACTGCACTTCAGTGGATGTACTGTACTTACTTACCTGATTGATTTGTTTGTATCCAGTACCCGTCCACTTGGATGTAGGTGCATTATCTGTTTAAACATACAGACCAAGCAATAACCAATGAGCCATCATCATTACACACTACTACAGTTTACAGTTTAGGCATTTAGCACTGTTTCTTTAATGACAATGAGTCATCATCATGTACTACTTTGCTGACTGAATTGCATTTGAATGGTAAAGCTATAGACCAATCAATGAAAAAGTAATAATCACCCAACAATGAATCAGGGTAAATTGTGTGAAACACTTGATACATTACTGACATAGTATATTTGATTTATTTTAAAATAAAATTGAAATTAATTTCTGTCCAAGACCATGTCACATAATTAAACAAAGTACTTTGTTACTTTATATCCAGCTGTATTCTCAATGATCTGATATTAGAGTCAAAATAACAGCTTGTAGATTTACTATTTTCAAACATTTTAGTACTTTTACTTTTACAAATTTAAGTACATTTTGATACCAATACTTTTGTACTTTTACTCAAGTAAATTTTGAATTCCAAACTTTTACTTGTAACAAAGTACTTCTACATTGCAGTATTGATACTTTTACTTAAGTAAAACATTTGAGTGCTTTTCCCACCACTATTCTGTTACCACTGACTGTGCTTGGTGATGACATGCCCTCTAACAGAAGTCCAGTTAGAGGACACAACTTGTGTGATGTCAACACTTAAAGCAGTGCAATACAGAAGTACACAGAGGACACCCACCAGAAACTGGTTTAGGTCAGTCTGAGTTTAGCCTCAGAAACCCAGCCTTTTTTTTTGTTTCAAAAGAAAAACGTCTGGGCGTATGGTGCAGGAACGATGGTCTTAGGACCTTGTTAACTCCTAACCAACCAGAGTGCAGAGGGGCGTCGCTCTAAATTTGGTGACGTCAGCCTGCTCCGTGCTCAGACCGGGGGGGGGGGGGACATAGATTGGTGAAGCAATCGGAGGACGCGCCTGCTCCGGGCGCCTGGGTTTGGATCCGCCCTTCGAGACCATGGATTGCTCTCGTTCTCTCAGTCTAGTCTGAGTTTGATTTAACCTTCAGTTAATCTGGAAGTCAACTTGAGATCAACCACATCACGTGATACAAACGCATTACAAACAAGTTAAATCGAAGTGATGACAGAAAGAAGTGAGCAGATACAAGTGGAACTGGAGCAATTTATTGGCTCATACAATCGATATCATCTTTTTCAAATTATCTTCAGGTATTTCGTTGCTACTCTATAGGCCCCAAAGACGAAGTTATCCGGGAGGACAGCTGTGTCAATAGGAACAGATGTTGCCTTGTTGCTCGACTTGCAGTTGCCTTGTGCCGTTGTCCACTCCATCTTCACGTCAAACACTAGCTTGGAATCACCAAGCTGCGTCATTTCCTTGGGTTAAGAGAGAGGAAAGGGTAATGTTTGTATATTTGATATATCGTTGCTGTCGGGCAGAAACCTCTCATCGCCATATTAACTTTTTGTGTTTTTTTTTGTAAATCAGTCCCCTACTTGATCATAGGCTACTACAGCATCACACAAGAGTATCAAAAGTAGCAGATCCGCAAGCTCAAAACACGGCACAAGCGCTTTGAGCTTGTAGATCAGCTACTTTTGCTGTTTTTGAATTTGAATCCTGAAAAGTAACACATAGACAGTATATGATACACGGCAGTCGGTGTACAGCATTGGGCATTAGAGGCACAGTCTATTTTAACTTCATGAAGAGAACTAGGCCCTGTGTTTCACACAACACCTCACATTTCTGCATCCATTTCTGCATCAATGTGAGGTCCAGGGACCTCCAGAGGTTCCAAATAGACAGTGAATTATCACTGAGGATATTACAGTGTACACTGGGGTATCACAGATAATAAATGGTATCCAATCCGAGTGCATGGCCTCATGCATAGCAAACTTCTTGATATTTGTTTTGAGATTTTTTTTTTTTATTTGCTTTCTTATTCGTATAGGTTTTTTATACATATTTACATAAATGTAACTGCAAGTTGTGAGTAGCTGGCACAACAAAATATCTTAACTCCTTTACACCTGTAAACTTGTGATGTGACAACAAGGTGAAGTTGAGTTGAGTTCAGAATCGGCTGCACAATTAAATGTGGGATCGCTAAGAGCGGCTTCACACTGGGTGCGTTTGAAGCGAAGCGTTCCCGAAGCGTTCCCGAGCACGCTTGGTTGGCCAGCATTCACACTGGCCAAGACTCGAGACCATTTCATTTAACAGTATTGGTAAATAGGTGCCTCATGGGGGCGCTGTGGACTAGAGAGAGAATGTCATTCACAGAAGAAAAGTCATTCTAGAGTGAATAATAAAGTTTGACTGTGTTCCTGACGTTGTCTTGAGTTATAATAACAACAGATCAACAATACACAACCAAAGCAGTGTGTGCACTGGACTTTGAAACCTCGAAATATAACGTTGTCTCTGTTAATATGATATTGGCGTCACGGACGCATCCTTGGTATTTTAGCAGTGACGTCACAGACTAATCCTTAGTATATTTATCCTTATATACGCGTTCGCTACACATGTGTTTTTTGTTTATTATTTATTACGGCTCGCGCTACTCAAACACTAGAGGGATTATTATTTCTTGTCAACATTCAAGTAGAACTACGAGAAGGTATAACCCAGCTAAAATAATGTGTCTTTATAAAAACATATAAATGATATATGATTAGAAGTCCACTTCCTCCTGTTGGTACGGATGGATTCACATTGCATCGTTCCGTACCCATGATCCGGAACCAAGACTACCTCGGGAGGTGGTTTCGGGTACGGAACGGTGATCCGTTTCGGGGAACGATACGCAACGTTCACACTACCACAACATCAGCCAAGTGGTCCAGGGTGCGCACCCGGGACCATAGTGTGAAACCGCCCTAAGACGATCACACTAAAGTTATCTTCACTATTTGTGGGATCGCTAAGGCAATCACACTAATGTTATCTTCACTATTTGTGGGATCGCTAAGGCAATCACACTAATGTTATCTTCACTATTTGTGGGATCGCTAAAGCGATCACACTAATGTTATCTTCACTACTTATTATCTATATTCGTCTATAGTCTATATAGACGGTCACAACTTTTTTCGGTTCTGGCCCCACAGTGGTGGAATGAACTCCCCACTGATGTCAGGACAGCAGAGTCACTGCCCATCTTTCGCCGCAGGCTGAAAACCCACCTCTTCAGGGAACACTACCCTTCCTCTTCACCTTGCCTACTTGTTGTTATCTAGTTGTACAACTCTTGTTTTATTGTTTTATTGGATCTTGTTTATTCATTACACTTATTTGTCTTAGCTCTTGATCATTTGATTGTCCTACTTTGTCTCATCTGTTTATGAAAGTAGATAGCTGATATATTGCACTTTTACTTTAGCACTAGGTATACTCTTTGTTGCTTGTTTTAGAAGAGAATGCACTTAATGCTTCTGGTGATTAGTAGTTTCGTTCCCCACCTATGTTGAATGCACTTATTGTAAGTCGCTTTGTATAAAAGTGTCTGCTAAATGACTGTAATGTAATGTAATGTAATGTAATGTAAAGTTATAGGTATAAACACTAAACGGCCTGTTATAGCGCCATCATGAGGCTGATTAGAAAAAAAAAATCAAGTGGCATTTCTTCCTCGGCATAGTGGGAATGTGTGTGCAAATTGCATGCTGCACGGAAAATTGCATGCTGTGTTCATGATTTGAGACATCTTGTTCAAAACGGAGCACTCCTGCAAACGTTGGTAGCCATTTTTAGCCAATCAGGATGAAATATATAAAATCTGAAAGACCCGTTTTGTTTAATGACTCTAGAGATATTGTCTACCGATTTGCGGGATTTTTGGACAAAATCTGTAGGAGTACTGTCAAAAAATGTGTTTTGCACAAAGTGGCCTCCAGGTGGCGCTATAAAAGGCCAATATGAACAATTTGGGGCAGAGGCTCTGCTGTGGCATCCAGGGAGTGTGTGTGCACAGTTTTGCAAGGATCAAGCCAACGGTGCTGGAGATTAGCTGTACACAGACAGAATGACACACACACACGCACGCACGCACGCACGCGCGCGCGGACGGACAGGGGGCAAAACATACTGGCCCTCATTTATCAACGCGGTGCAGCCCGAATAATGAGCGTACAGCGTAATCGCCGCACTTTTCGGCATTTATCAATATATCCTGACGTCGGCTTTATCCTGCGGTACGCTGAGATCTCACGTCTGGTCGAGACCAGTTCTTGACGTTGGCTGCACCCGTTTATTCCATTCTAGACCTGTGGAGCACCATTGTCTGACTGTCTGACAGGCATCTAGACACATAATCCACTCCTAAATGTGAATATCTACACTAATAAATAATCGCTGTGAAAATATATCATTTTATAAAGTAATTTAAACAAACTGCTTTAACAGTCATTCAGATAAGATTGTAGTCTGTCTGTATTGAAAATAGCTGATCTACAAGCTCACAAGCAGCATTGTGAGCTTGTAGATCTGCTATTTCCAAAAATATACGAGCGCTTTTGCGCCGGGAGTCCCGCGGTCGGGACGGCACCTTTTCATGGACAGTGAGGTCTACAAATTTACAGTAGCTTGTCCTATGTTATGGAGTTATGTCATAGAGAGTTATGTAGGCTACACAACCTGGCTGGGTTAAGGATATAAACCCGACGCTCCAATATTAACGTGGCGGCACGGAATCACTGCATTCCGCCCGAGTCTCATGTACCGCTACGCTACGGAAAGACGGAGTTGGGCGGGCGCATGTGTGTGTGTGTGTGTGTGTGTGTGTGTGTGTGTGTGTGTGTGAGAGAGAGAGAGAGAGAGGGGGGCGTGTGCGTGTGCGTGTGTGGCGAGGCGAAACTATTTCTTATTGGCTTTTCATGTCTTTGGTCGTATTCTGGTTCGTCTTCATGTCGTAAAATCGGGGCGTTTTGAGAATATTTTAAGGGCGTGTTATTTAAATGACGCTCGTTTCAGCCGTGACATTTATCAACGCTGGTACCAAGTGTACGCTCGGATCAGCTGTGTAGGATGTGTTGATAAATGTGACTTCGACGTTGCCGAATATATGGAAAAATATACGCCGGTTTATACGCTGAGTTGATAAATGAGGGCCACTCTCTTGCCATGCCTTTCGGCCTGGCGGGGACAATAAAAGTCTGTTTCCATTAAAGAAAATTGGTTAGAACAACAGAAGGCTTTTTCTATGAGTTGCTTCTGTCATCTGACCAGCAGGGGGGAGTGTTGCCCTTTGAATGGTCATTTTTTGTTCTGATTGTATTGCTGTATTGTTATATTGTGCTTTTTGCTTTGGCAATGTAAACGTATGTTTTCTCATGCCAATAAAGCCCATTGAATTGAAAATTTAATTGAATGGTGAACAGAAACTATTCTGTAGTTTATTGTATTCTGGGAAAAGGGATGTTGACATTTTTATTATTATTATTAATTCTATTTTTTTCCTTCTTTTTTTACATTTCAGAAAATAGTGCATAATAATAAATAATAATACATTGGTACCCACTCTATGGTGTGTTTTTGTAATGCACATTTGTCCTCTGCCTTTACCCATCCTAACTACTAAGAGCAGTGACCAGCCAGGTTAGGGGTTAAGTGTCATACTCAGGGACACTTCGACATACTGTATTATTATGGCCTGGAGTCGAAACTGGGACCTTCGGCTTCCAGGGCGGACTCTCTAACCATTTAGCTATAGCCGCCGATAAGGCCTTCTACAGTACTGGCTGAACAGACCATGGGCTTCAGGTACCTGACCTCATAGAACTGCTGCTGCTTCCTTTACAGTGTTGAAGGCATAACTGCGTTTAAGCATAATTTGCTGCACCTCAAGTGGTATTTGCCAGTAGTAACTGTCCACCTCTCCAGTTAAATCACTACTAAAGACCTATTTCTTTTCCCTGGCTTTTGAACACAGTTAAACCATTACACTACAATTACCGTCACTACCTCACTATGTTCTGCCATGTTTCCTAATCGCCGCTTGTATTTTGTATTTTTATATTGTACTGTTGCATTGTATGTATTATAACACTGTTGTTCTTTGATGTGTTGTATAGCACTTTGGTTGGCCTTGGCCATTGTAATGTGCTTTATAAATAAAATTTGAGTTGAGTTGAGTTGAGTTAAAAGGACATTGTCAAGGTTTAGTGAGTCTTTGAAGGCCACTCTGGTCTACGTGAGGGGGCCGGGTTTTTTCAATTACTTTTAAATAATTTGTTGGGGGGAATAATACAATACAAAAATGTAATTAAATTAATTAATAAAGTAGTCGAAAAAACACGCCCCCCTCACGTATTAGAAGGAGAATATCAGTCACCAGAACCAAGGACGGGTGATTTAGATGAATCTATCATGATTAAAATGGAATTTGAAATTACAATGGGTTTGTATAGGAAGGGAGCGTGTCTGATAAAATGAATATCAAATATCTAAATACTGAATCAAGCAACTCAAAAACTGTCTGGAGTGCTCAAATAAGCCTGAGTAGACGATAAAATGACCCCAAACATGTTTGAAAGTGAAATATCCATTTAACTGCTGTTCTGCTGCATCCAGCAGCTCATAGTATTACACCCTGTAACACAGGAGTTACGAGTTACTGGAAGGTAAGGAGGGGTACTTTTGTGATCTTCACAGGTGAAGGAGGGTGATGGACTGGATGTTAAGGTTAGATGTCATATCTGCTGCACATTAAATAGGGCCACAGTAAATTAGGCCAGATATTTTTGCCTTTAAAGGACAACTTTAGTTTTTCACAACCATGGTTTATATTTTAGCTTGCTCATCTTTTATTTACTTTAATTACAAGCTAAAATATAAACCATGGTTGTGAAAAACCAAAGTTGTCCTTTAAAGTCATACTGTGTTTTCCAATTAAACAAAAGTTATTTTTGATATAAAAATTTTCACTGGTATCATTTTCACAATAACTATTCCACATAGAATTTTTTTTAGCGTTGCCAACCGCTCTAAGCTTGACTTTGTCCGTATGTCCGTCCGTCCGGATGAGCACGGCAAAGAAGCAACACATACAAACACACGCGCACACACAGACACACGCACTTGGAGATTGCCTATGCCATCTCTCCTCTCATTGGCCACACGTGCCACTGCTTATCAAAGAGGGGTCCAGGGACCCCCAGCGTATGAGCACGGGATGAGCACGGGATTTTAAACAGCTATAACTCCAGTTTCCAGCATGCCACCAAGTCCAAATTCAGTATGTGGACTTAGACCACCAATAGGGACGAGCATGAATTGCTGAAGCCCCGCCCCCTCTGTCTTCCCATTGGCTGGCCTTTAAACAGCCATAACTCAAGTTCGCAGCATGCTACGGAGTACAAATTTAGCACATGGACTAAAACCACCAATAGGGACGAACTGTAATTACTTAAGCCCCGCCCCCTCTGTCTGCCCATTGGCTGGCCTTTAAACAGCCATTATTCCAGTTTGCAGCATGCTACCAAGTACAAATTTGGTAAGTGGACTCAGACCACCAATAGGGACGAACTGAAATGAGTTAAGCCCCGCCCCAAAGGCACCGCTTCCTTCACACAGGGTGTGATTTTTTGACAACTTCTGTAAAAAATATTTTTAGTCACGAGACGAGAGTCTGCCCCCAACACTAATAACAAAATGACGCAGCCATCAAAAATTATATACATTTGCATGTATGTGTTTTAAAGTTAATACATACCGTTTCTGAAAACTTAGCTGTTGCTTTCCAAAATGTCATTGATCTAGGACCCTGCAGCATTTTGAAGTGGTACTAGCTACTTATTTAGTTTCAAACTGAATTCTGGTAACCACAGTTCTAACTAGGGAGCTACCGGAGGTGCCACCAGGAAGACTAATAAAACCGATGTTACACAGTAAGATTTTTTTTAAGTCTTCACATTCTGCATGCATCCCAGGGCCGGCCGGTTCTTGTGGGGGCAATGTGCACTGCTGTCCTATTCGGGACCGAGCTCCACGTCCCAGATGGTGGATGCAATATTGTCAGTAGTGCTGCTGTGAGCACTGGTGGATTATAAGCTGGCTGGCGCAGACAGCGGCAATGTTAGCACACAGGAAAAACATCTTTGTCTTGTCTCTTTTTCTACACAGGCCTTTCACGTTTTCGTGGCTCATTTTCCCTGCACCTCTCCACGCCATCCTTTACTTTTCTGACAACGTTAATTGTTTTGGTCCATTTTACCTTGCCTGTATCATGCACCTTGCAATTAAATATTTTGTGTGTTGAATTTCCGGCTGCCATTTCTTAAAGGTGAAAACGGGGGGGCACGGTGGCGCAGTCGGTAGCGCTGTCGCCTCACAGCTAGAAGGTCCTGGGTTCGATTCCCGCCAGGGACGCTGTGGGCGCTGGGGGCGTGTTCTCTCCTCCATGTCATCGGCGCCCATACCCTAGGTGGGGTTGGTGAAAGGGCCTACTCTGTGTGGAGTTTGCATGTTCTCCCCGTGTCTCCTAGGGTAGTTAATACCCTCACAAAAACATGTAGTAATCCTGGTCACTATACTGCCTCCCCCTGGTCAGCCGGGGCGCCTGATGGAGGAGAAGGGAACTGGTTGGAATAACGTGTTCCTTCCACGCGCTATGTCCAACCAGGGAAACTGCCCCCTGTCGGGTGATAAGAAGCGGCCTGCTTGCTCCTCATGCATTGAAGGAGGCATGAGCTTCAGCTTGGGCTCTCCCTAGGCTGGCAGAGGGTAGGTAGTGCCCAGGATTACATAGGCAATTGGCACTGGGTGAAAAAAATGTGGGTTACAAAATCGTGGGATAAAAATTATAAGAAAAAAAAAAAGAAAAAGGTGAAAACGACAGACTTGGACCAAATCAGGGGGGGACAGAATCTCTGCAACCGCCATATTCACTTGCCACTAGTTGAACGACAACCCCTCTATATGAATGGACAGACCCATCTCTGTAATGGAATGGTGCAGCGCTGGGTTGGCCGGGTGAATACTTTAATGTATTTTCTTTTTATGGGGGGGGGGGGGGGGGGGGGGGAGTGTCAGCGTGGCCCAAAATCAAGCCGGCCCTTGCATCTGCCAGAATTGCCGGCCAGTCCGGGCCTGTCCTCTTCTGCAAGCTGCAGGTGGGACACTCCAATTCTGCAATAACCTCACAAAACATAATGAGCCCTAAAACTGTGGTATCTTTCTCAAATGTATCTAAAATGTTTATTGCTACTATACTGTACCTGTGGACAGTGGGCACAGTGTTTTCAATATGTGGACATCATTCCTCCCCTTGCAGCAGTTTGCTTAAAGGCATTGTAGGGAACATTAAGCCTAAATTTAAAAAATATTTATATATATTTTTTTGCATTTTTTCCCCTCTATCAGCCACTATATAATGATGCTGGGGTGTTTTCCTGCACTGAAACACAGGCCTCTTTCTGAAAACCCTATTTTCACTATTGTTGTTGTTGTTGTTGTTGTTATATTTGTCCGGTACGTAAGGAAGTCTATGGAAGTCTATGGAGGCATCACCCCCTGGTGGCCGGGAAACGAACTGCACAAACAATAACAATGAGGGAAAATAGGGTTTTCAGAAAGAGTACTGTGTTTCAAAACACCCCAGCATCATTATATAGTGGCTGATAGAGGGGAAAAAAATGCAAAAAATATATATATAAATATTTTTTAAATTTAGGCTTAATGTTCCCTACAATGCCTTTAAATGCATTTTTTGTACTTGACACTAAGCTTGTACAGACAGCTGAGACTCTGGATACAATCCATTACATTACCTGTTAGTAATTCATGACTTGCAAGCGGCCTGGGTCACAAATTTGACACAATGAGGGCCACAAAGTATGAACAGGGCTAGTGGTTGCTGTTGTAGTATCATGACCTGTGTTGCTTAGATTTGTCCTGAAATCAAAGGTTGTCCACACAGACCAGATAAAGGCTGTTTCGTGTGTTAATAGTTTCATTTCCTTGTTCCAAACTTTGAAGGGGGAAGTGATGAACATGTTTCATTTCATTTCCTCATCCCGATTTTCAACTCAAACTGTGTGCTTGTGTGGGAGTGCATGTATTAGCAGTTTCATATCCTTGTGTTCTACTCTGCCGGGGCTGGGGGAAGGGCGTGGTGATGTACGTTTCTATTAGTTCCACTTCCTTGTCCAGATCTGCAACTGGAGAGGGGCTGCGTGTGTGTTAGAAGTTTCATTTCCTTGTCAAGTTCTCCGACAGGGCGGGGGGGGGGGGGGGGGCTTGCATGCCTACAAGGCTTACAAGGTCAAGTAAATATAGGTTTACAAGGTCAAAATAATTTACGTCTATGTTGCACAGTTGGTGTGTATAAACACAATTCTGTCCTTCACCCCGTATACAGCTATGAGCTAATTAACAGGCGTGCATGTTGAGCTACAGTGTTTGAACACCATATACGCTAGGCTATATAGGGTGGGTTTTTGGTATAAAAAAAAGAAAATGCAAATAACCCTCATTTTTCAGTTTCTGACATGTATGTGTGCCAATGGTTTGGCAGTCTAAAAGGAGAATTCTGAGATCACTAGAGAGCAAGGAGAGTTTCACCTGCTGACCAAGGAGCTGCGGGATTTTCTCTATATATTCATGTATTCATGTATTTTAGTCATTTATCCTGCTATTTTCAAGTCCCTAAGCATGTCCCTAAGCATAGAAGGTGTACCAAGTAACATCATTTTAGACTTATCATTTGGGAGGTCTACTGGTCAGTACACAGCTTAAAGATTCAGTGGCCTAAAATTGCATATTACCATGTTTCTTCTTAAGAAAAACTATGTTTGAATGGATATTGATGAAGAGGATTATTGTGCTCTGTATGGAGAGTTTATACATATCTGGTGGGCTCCTAGAATCGACCTGACTATTAGGAATAATAAATGTCACAACAAAGCAGTTTTTATAGAAACATGCCTCTGAACGAGGCCTGGTTATAACTATCTGTGAAATATAACCCATTTATTTCACAAAATAATGTATTGGCAAATGACCAATAGAAGTCATAGCCTATTGGTGTCAATAGTTGTCACATTCAGCCCCATGGACTTCACTGACTGTAGGTCACATTAATCACATTAGATTCACAGATTAGAGATTTTGTATTTTTCTTACAAGTTATTTTCATTCAAATGGCATGTGATTGAACTTGCACTAATAATAACGTAAGTAGATTTTTCAATATGTAACATATAGTATTTCTTAATTATTAATAATTATAGCTTGTAAATTGGCTATTTTCACCATTAAAGATTGTTTTAAAATACTAATTTAAAAAAAGAACAGTTTTTCCACCCGACAGCGACAATAGATAGCCTATTTATGGTTCTGTATCAGTATATGAGTCAGTTTTAGCAGATTTCATTCTAATTGGCTACTATGACTGTCTATGCATTTCATGGGCCTGCGTAGCTCCATTCACTAGGAAAGACCAAACATAAGACAAAAATAGGTTTAGGTTGTTTATTGAAAACCCAGGAGTATGATCGTTTATGGGCGCGTCGCATGCGTTGCATGGGACGTGCGGCATAAACGGTCATGGATGCAGAGTGCGGAATGGTCATCTAAGGTCATCACTACACGCAAGCGTGGAGTGTGCGGCTTAGATGGCCACGGGCACGAACAACATCTTACGCTGTTGTGGTATTGTTGTTTATGTGAGCGTCGCACGGGCAGTATGGGATGTGCGGCATAAACGGCCAATTTCGCTGAGTGCGAAATGGTCATCTAAGGTCATCACTCCACGCAAGCGTGGAGTGGCATTAGGGTGCTGGCGTGATCATCTAAGGTCATCACTACACACAAGCGTGTAGTGTGCGGCTTAGATGGTCAAGAGCATTGGTCATGGGAAGGCAGGCGTGATTGGGAGGAGGTTCCGGGGGGTCGTGGACCCAGATACTTTGGCTTAGAGGTCCGAGGCGTTAGCCGTGCAGAGGTAGATTAGGGACCCCGCCTGGAACCTGTAGAATAGGATAGAGGTAGAAAAACAGAGGGAGGGAGGGAGGGTTACAAGAAACTAGCACGCCGCCATTTTTGAAAGCTGGGTTTAAATACCCCGGTAGTTGGCTGGGGAGTGGTTGTCTGCTTGGTTGGAGATAGGTGAGTGGCTGGCACTGGTTGGCATGGGCAGAGAAGTGATTGGTTGTCTTCTCCTTGGTCAACCTCCTGAACCTCAGTTGTACCAACTCCATTTCACTAGGAAAGACCAAACATAAGACAAAAATAGGTTTAGGTTGTTTATTGAAAACCCAGGAGTATGATCGTTTATGGGCGCGTCGCATGCGTTGCATGGGACGTGCGGCATAAACGGTCATGGATGCAGAGTGCGGAATGGTCATCTAAGGTCATCACTACACGCAAGCGTGGAGTGTGCGGCTTAGATGGCCACGGGCACGAACAACATCTTACGCTGTTGTGGTATTGTTGTTTATGTGAGCGTCGCACGGGCAGTATGGGATGTGCGGCATAAACGGCCAATAAGCTGAGTACGAAATGGTCATCTAAGGTCATCACTCCACGCAAGCGTGGAGTGTGCGGCTTAGGTGGCCAAGAGCACGAACAGCATGGGGGGCCAGCGTGGTCATCTAAGGTCATCACTACACGCAAGCGTGGAGTGTGCGGCTTAGATGGCCACGGGCGGGGATATGACATTCTGGAGCACGTGGTCATCTAAGGTCATCACAACACGCAAGCGTGGAGTGTGCGGCTTAGATGGTCAAGGGCCCGAGAATGGCATTAGGGTGCTGGCGTGATCATCTAAGGTCATCACTACACGCAAGCGTGTAGTGTGCGGCTTAGATGGTCAAGAGCATTGGTCATGGGAAGGCAGGCGTGATTGGGAGGAGGTTCCGGGGGGTCGTGGACCCAGATACTTTGGCTTAGGGGTCCGAGGCGTTAGCCGTGCAGAGGTAGATTAGGGACCCCAAAAGTATCGGAATTGTGTTACGAGATCATGGAGAAGTGGGCGTTATGGAGGTCCACGGATTTTGTACGGATGTAGCTGTGGTAGGCTTGAGAGGACCAACGGCCAAGTATTTGGATGGTGTGGTCTGGTGCTCCCTTGCTAGATGCCGTGGATGCTGCTCCGATTCGGAAAGAATGGCCGGAGAAGCGTTCTGGGGAGTATCCGGCTTTGGTGAGGACCAGTCGGAGGTGGGAATGGAACCAGGTGCGGGTGGCTACGGAACCGGTGTTAGTGGTGAAGAGGGGGTCCGATGTAGCCGCGTGCTGGGCGCGTCGGGAGAGAGTGTAGTTGAGGAGGGGCTCGTAGGGGCTGAGGTAGGAGTTGAGTTTGTAGATGTAGATAGGGGTGGTGTTACCGATTTGATGGTGAATATGAGGGAGGATGATGTGTGTATCGTCAGGTCGGCCAGTCGAGGATGGAGAGCCGGGTCGAACCTGGAGTTGGAGGCAGTGAACTCCGAACATCTTAAAAAGCCAAAAAAGGCCAGGAGGAACATGGCTTTGAGCGTCGTGTCTGTATGTGGATCTGAGTATCCGGAGCGTAGGATGTGGATGCAACTCGTTAGGATTTCCACGGTGAGAGGTTGGCGTTGTGGGGTAATCTTTGGTTCGTTCCTCTGGAGCCCTTTGAGAAGCAGGGTGATCTGGGGGTGTTGGATGAATGGATGTGAAGTGCCGGTTAACAGTTTGACGAAGAAGTTGATACCACACAAGTAGACTCTGATGGTTGATGTCCTGATGGCCGTTGTGTGGAGGTAACTGACATAAGAGGAGAGGGTGATGAGGTCCATGGATGGAAAATAGATGTTGAAGAGTGTGTGGAAAGATTTATAGCTGTTCCATGCTGTCCAGTAGGAGGAGAGGGTGGAAGGGGCGACGCCTTGCAGAATGGTATGCCGGGATATGGTGACGAAGCGGTGGAGTGGGTGATTTAATTGAAGATCATCTCTGAATAGGGTGGAACCGGGGTTGGTGTCTGGTCTGCTAGGGGGGCCAATCCTCTGAATTTCTGAAATTGGAAACGGGAAAGAGAGTCAGCAATTGTGTTGTGGAGGCCGGGGATGTGAGCTGCACGTAAAATGAAGTTTTTGGTGACGGTGATCCAAGTTAGTCTACGGAGAAGGGCCATGATGGGGAGTGAGGAAGAACAGCCTTTATTGATTATGTGCACTGTGGTGAGGTTGTCTGAATGGATTAGGACGGAGCGGCTTGTCCATTCTGAGCCCCAGAGGGACGCCGCCACCACAATGGGGTAAAGTTCGTAGAGCGCCGAGGAGTGGACGTCGTCCGTTGATAGAGAAATCAACTCCTCTGGCCACTCGGCGGCAAACCACCGACCACCGTAGTAGCCGCCGTACCCGACGGAAGGTGCTGCGTCTGTGAAAAGCTGTAAATCCTCTGGTGAAGATGAGTAATCATGGTAGAAAAATGAAATGCCATTCCAATGAGAAAGGAGCTGGTGCCACAGTCTCAGCTCAGAAAGGCAAGCGGGTGTGAATGTGACTTGGTGGTGAAGTGATGGGACTGAAGATGCCAGGAGGAGGAGGTGGGAAATGAAAGAGCGGCCTTGGGGAATGATTCGGATTGCATAGTTGAGATGCCCGAGGAGAGAGAGTAAAAGCTGCTTTGTGCACTGGACGTCTAGATAGTTGGAGATGAGCAGAGATATCCGGTTGAGTTTGTCCGGGGGAAGTGATGCTTGGAAAGTAGTGGAGTTGAGGGTGATGCCAAGGAACTCAAGGGTGGTGGAGGGACCTTCCGTTTTCTCGGCCGCGAGTGTTATTCCGAGCTGCTGGAAAACAGTTTTTAGTATTGTGAGGCTCCTTGCTGGTGGTGCTGATGGGGGATCGACCGTGAAGAAGTCGTCGAGGAGGTGGACCAGGTGAGGGAGTTTGTAATTGTTAGTGAGGATCCAGCAGAGGAGTTCGGATAGATTGTCAAACAGTTTTGGACTGCTTTTGCAGCCGAACGTGAGGCGCACTGCAAAATAATACGCTTCCTCCCAGAGGACTCCGAAGAGGTGCCATGAGTCGGGATGGAGGGGCAAAACTTTGAAAGCGGAGGTGATATCGGCTTTAGATAGCCAGGCCCCGCGGCCTGCGAGGCGGATGAGGGTTATTGCATTGTCTACGGTGGCGTACTGGAGAGAGTAAACATCGCTGGGGATGAGACTGTTTATGCTGGGGACGGAAGTGCCATGGGGTGAGGAGAGGTCGATGATCAGTCTTTTCTTTCCGGAGTATTTGCGGGTGGCTACGCCGATGGGGCTGATGCGGCAGGTGGGGAAGGGAGGAGAAGAGAATGGACCGATCATGAAGCCGTTTTTAACCTCTTTTTGGAGGAGGGTTGTGACTGTCTCTGGGTCGGTGGTGGCTGAAAGGAGGTTCTTGCAGGTGTGGTTGGATGAGGGTGAGGTGATGAGTCCGGGAGAAAAACCGTTGAGACCGTCAATGAAAAAACGGATGAATGGGGGATTGGGATGATTGGAGAGTTCCTTGGCTAAAGCGGGAATTATGACGGGTGTATTGAGGTGGTTGGACAGTCAACTCCGGGATGGCTTAGCAGGTTTCTGGGGGCAGGTGGGGCGGGAGTGGGCGCCGCCGCAGAAAGTGCACACGTGGAGTAACTTGCAAGATGACAGTTCGCAGCCGCCCTCATTAAAGTTGTTGCACAACATCCTGTTTCCCAGGAAGACCAGAGGACGGCCACGTCTGTCCTTGGCCTTTGTAGCCGCGGGGTAGTTGTTGCTGTTGGATTTTGGAGGGTGACTGGTGTGAAGTGGAAGTGGAAGTGGAAGGGCGTGGAGTGGGACTGCTTGGAGCGGGTGCGATGTAAGTGCAGAGGGTGGTTGGATGGGCGGGGCAGGCTGCAAGCTGTGGCGGTTTTCCCTGCAAATATACGGCAATATAGCTCTAAATCCATGCTGCCCCAGTATGTAGATGCGTTGAGTAATTGTAATCGTGATGCTGCTCTGGCGGAGAATTGCCTGTGGTACTCGTAGAAAAGGGTTCCTCCGAACCGGGCGGAGAGGTCCATGCATAGATAAAGGTAGTCATCTAATTCCTGGCGCCGAGATGGGTAGGTGGAGCAGAGGGTATCACGAAAAATGGAGAATGCCAGAATGAATTCGGTTGGGGTGAGGATGGATGAAGTGGATGGGGTGAGGTCGTGGAGGGTTATTGTCACTCCTCCTACTTCTACGGACCGTGGGTGGAAACTGCTGGCGGATGGGCGGATGAGTGAAGATAGGTCGACATCCATACCTAACAGGATCTGGTTTCTGAGTGTAGAGGAGACCATGGGGGCGTTGAGGGCGACGGCTGATGGAGGCATGGGTGCTGGCGTGGCTGTAGCAAGACAAAAAGGGGGGCGGGGGGAGGGGGGTTGGAAAACACTGGGTTGGGAGGACAAGACGTCACAGTGGGGTTAGGTACAGGGGCACCAAGTGCATCGTGGGGGTGGCCCCCGAAAAGTGGAAAATTCTGGAAAACACCGGTTTGGTGGGGTTGGTACGCTGAATAAAGCGGGGGAAAGTGGGGAGGAGGTGCCGCCTGCTGTAGGTAATGAGATGGAGGGATAACCGAAGCAGAAGAGAGAGGAGCAGGCATGTGGGGCACGTGAGATGGGTGGGGGGGGTGGGAGGGAGGTGCAGCTTGCTGCGGGTGGTGGGAAACAGGGACAAACGACACATTAGGGAGGGGAGCAGTGGGGATGGGAGCAGACACATATGGAACGTGAGTAGAATAATTAATAAATGGATTAATACTACCCGTCCCTGTTTTGGTTGGTAAGACGCTTGTTACCACCATCGGTGTGGCTGGATGGCTTGGTAGGAAAGCCTGGCGTTGGAAGGTGGTGTCATCGGCCCGCGACGGAGCCGCTGGCCGCGTGACGTCACCACCGCGCGACGAAGTGGCCCGTCACGCAGCGTTACCGCCTCGCGACAAGACCACCCGCCGCGCGATGTCACCGCCACGCGACGGAGCGACCTCCCGCTCGGTGGCTCTACCGCTTGTTGTCGGTGGAACGGCCCGCCGCGCCGCGTTGACGCCGCGCGATGGAGCGACCAGCTGTGCCACGTCACCGCCACGCGACGAAGCAGCTGGCTGCGCGACGTCACGGCCACGCGACGGACCGGCGTTGTTGTTGTTGTTGTTGTTACTGTTGCTGTTTTGTGCTGTGGTGCTGCTGCTCCGGTCCGGCTGTGTAGTGGTGGTTTGAAGCAGGTTAAACAGCGCCTGTTTAGAGGCAGAGCGGGAGAACCTGACCCCTTTGGCTAGCAAAGCCCTCTGGATTCCGGTTTTATTCCAGTCAGAAAGCAGGAGTTGGAGGGTGGCGACGGGTTTCCCGGATCGGTGGGTGGAATTACGGGATGATTGTGACGGTTCCCGCTGATGTGGGGTGAGCCTGCGGATGGTCCGGTTGTGAGGTGGGGTGATGCGGAACTCCCGTGGTGTTCTGGTGAGCGAAGATGCGGAGCCGGGAGGAGGGATGGCGATGGTGGATCTGACCTGGCCGGCCCCGATGAATAAATCCTCATCGTCGGAGGCGTTTACACTGATAATGTGTGCCATTGTAGCAAGTAGCTGGAGTATTCAACTAGTATAAATGAGAGAAAGTAGCAACTAGCTCTCACGTACGTAGAGTGTGTTTGTTTACAAGAAACTAGCATTTTTGAAAGCTGGGTTTAAATACCCCGGTAGTTGGCAGGGGAGTGGTTGTCTGCTTGGTTGGAGATAGGTGAGTGGCTGGCACTGGTTGGCATGGGCAGAGAAGTGATTGGTTGTCTTCTCCTTGGTCAACCTCCTGAACCTCAGTTGTACCAACTCCATTTAACAGCTCCATGTTTCCCATTGTAGCCAAACCGGGAGCAGTACTGGCAGCGGACGTAGGGGGGTTTTCCGTGTTGAATGGGAAACATGGGCACAGGCTGACTAAATAGCGATTTAAACGGGTAGTTTCCCTCCGGACCTAAAATATTATGCCCCGGACCAAACCTTAAACATCCGTGCGGTTTGGAATCTACCATTAGTTTTGGGATACGATGTATACAAAAGGGTAAACAGCGGAGCCTTGGCGGACGTTCCACCGATTCTGGATGACAACCACATAGAACCTCATCACGGACAACCACATAGAACCTCATCTCGGAGCTGTATAGCGGAGTGAGAGGTTCTTAATGGAGCTAGGGCCTTGGTAGGTCAACCTGGCCTGGTGGGGATCTGCCCTGTTGAGCACAGCAGCACAACAGGTGAACACAATTAACTTAAACGAGGAGCTGCGCACCAAAAACGGGCTCAAACAATGTCAAACTGTCACATTCTAGCTGTTGAAATACACTTCCCATTTGGATCATTGTTGACAAACGGAACAGAACATGGATATTGTTTGCAAAAGGATTATAATTTATTGTCCATCAGAGCGGTGAGGTCACAGCTTCTCTCTACTTTTGTATGATATTTATAGCCTAAACTTTGAATTTGTTTGCAGTTATTTATTTCTATTGCTTGCTGGATATTAAGACTCATAATTTGGGGATTTTGGCTGTACTGTATGTTGTCAAATGTATTAATCTATATTTTGCTGTTGATCAAACGTTGGGGTTTGGAATACGTACGGAATACTTTCTCTCTCTCGCTCTCTCTCTCAAGCGTTGCTTGGCTTCCATGCATGCTGGAATGTAGGCCCAAAATCAAACTTACCACTGGTTATGTACAAGTGTTTCACTTGATGTTGAATCTCAACCAGACAACTGGTGTCTACTGTATTGACAGGAAGGTAGCGCAGAGGGGAAACGGTATAATCAGCGTGGGCAGTGCAGGCAGGGGGCACCACGGCCACTGTGGCCATAGGGCATGTCATTTTTCAAGGGGCACACGGCCAAAGAAAGGGGCAACGAGGGCCATGGCCGTCGTGGCCGCCATGAAATTCCTGGCCTGCTCTGAACCCAGCGTCACAGTTGCAGTACTAGAAATGGGTGCTCCTTTGATAGGAAACAGATAGGGAGTGATACAGAGCAAAGGCTGTCAGACTCCGGAATCTAACCCGTGCCAACCCGCCTAAAACATAATCATCAGGTATTATGGTTATACTAGGAGGAAGATTTTTTTCAAAAAAGTATACAGAAATTGTTAAAATTATGTTTTTATGTGGACACGCCTCCAGTTCATTAAGTATACCTGGTTCTCACCTTAGCACCTCCTCCACCACCTTAGCACCACCCACCTGTCCTAGTCCCTCCTCCTCCTCATGCCCACACCTGTTGTGTTATGATAATGAGGGGGAGGGTATGTTTTTACTATGTCACTAAAGCGCTGTTTTTCTATTGGCACGTTTGACCCTCAAGGTTTCAGCCTCCAGGTAGAAACTCAAAATAGTCAGAGAAGACATAAAACACCATAAAAACACCACCAGGGGGCTTAATGCAGTTCTATCAACCTCATAGACACATGAAAAACAGAAAAAGTGCAAAACCATGGCACCACCTCTTTAAGCATTAGGCCATCGGCGCCCCCGCAAGACAATTACATAATCTGGTGCAAAAAAACATCGCAATTTGTAGCATTTGTGATGCATTTGTGATTTTGGCTCGGCATTGTTTAGAGGCCCCTCAATGTGTAATTACAATTTGGGGCAGAAAGGACGCTGCATTCATGATTTGTGCCAATTTCTTGCGAAATGGGCCTCTCCCGCCGACTTTGTTTGACAATCTTAGCTAATCTGAATGGAATAGAGAAACTCTGACTGATACACCTTGATCACATGACCTCAGACCGAATGTGTACTGATTTGTGTGAGTTTTGGACAGAATCAGTAAAGTTAGTAGCAAAAAGTGTGTTTTGAAGAAATGCAAAATGGCGGAAAATCTTGTTAAGCGGAAATGGGTGTGGCCTATATGGTAAGTTGCGTCATGATGCAAGGAATCCAGGGAACATATGATTTTTGATTGTGTGACATATGGTTCAAGAGTTATAGACCAAAAAGTAAATTGGCCTGTTTTTTTAATGGATATTGATAAAAGAAGATTATTGTACGTTTTGACATCTCTCGTGGGCCCCTAGGCTAGGATCCATCAGTAGGTCCTAAAGAAGTCTAATGCTAAATTTGGTGCTTTTATCCGCTCCGCAACGATAATTTTGCTAAGCCACCAGACTAAAAGGACGCAACCATCGATGCGTTCACGGAACGTTGCCATATCTTTATTTTTTTAGCTTTATTGGCATGAGAAAACATACGTTTATGTATTGCCAATGCAGTTGTCAAAATTATATATTCAGTATTCAACAAGTAACAAACATTAACACCCGAGTTGGGTGTAACAGGGACTAGATTTCCCAAAAGTAGTGAGTAGTCTTGTGTTGATGTTGTTTATAGTTTGAGTGTATGCAGTGTGCAGCCTGCATTTTTGAGCCTATGGAATGGAATGCATATAAACGGCATACTGTGTCTTTGTGTGTGGAAGCTAACGTTGTGCATTTAATGTTGGTTTTAAAGGGGGGGGCGGACGTGACGGACGATGAGCCATGCGGGGCTCATGCGGGGGGGGGGGGGTTGCTTCCGTTCTTTTTTGTTCGAAATTTTATAGGGCATCTCAGACGGCACCAGGGGCGTAGCCACGGGTGGGCCTGGGTGCGATTTTGCAAAATATATATATATTTTTAAATAAAAATAAATACAAATGCCTGCCGAACTACAATACCCAAGTCACCCTGACCCAGTGAAGCGGAAATGTTTGATGTTTGTGGAGTGAAACAGATTGCATGGTATACCTGCAGTGTGTCTGTGTCAGGCCAGCCTCAGCAATCATCAGCATGGCAAAACAATTGCCCATAAACAATTACTTTAAAAAGGCCAGACTGGAGGAACAAAATGCACCTCTCCAGCCGGTTGGTGACAATAACAATAATTTTGTTATTGAAATCGAATCCTCCGATGACGAGTTGCCTACTCTCCCTACTGCTGCAGCTGCAGCCACTGTGGGCCCACTGCCGCTGGCGTCAGCAGGTGTGGAATGGGAGATTTTTTGTAATTTCCACGTTGACGCTTTCAACGGTTATTTATTGTTTTTTAAGCGTTTGTTAATAAGCATATTATACATTCTATTTTGTGGTCTCCTCAGCTGATGGCTGCATGGATCCAGAGATTAAAACTTGTCTTGATGAGCTAAATAAAAATGCCACAATGTTAAGCCCAGAAATGACTCGAATCAGCTGCTTCCCTTCTTCTCCAAAAGATAAAAGAGGATTTGCATGCTACACCCAACACCTATTATGCCATATTGGCAGATGAGTGTCAAGATCTGTCTAAAAAATAACTTGTGTTTTTGTGCCTTCGGTATGTGCAAAATGGACTACTTAAGGAACGAGCAGTGGGTTTTTTGGATACAAAAATATGATATGATATGTCTGCGAATGGAATTTCAGATAAAATCCTAGAAGTGTTGGCACCATTCGACTTGGACCCCTCATTGTGTCTAGGCTTTTGTTTTGACGTGGCTTCTGTGATGTCAGGGAGTCATGCAGGAGTGCAAGTGATTCTTAGACGCACTTACCCGAAAGCAGTGTATGTGCATTGCAATGCCCATCGCCTTAACAGTTTAACAGTTTACATGGATTTATGACTGGGAGCAGCCGCCATGCACGGTTTATGGAGATTCAGAAGGAGCTTCATCCAGATAGGCAGCGCATGGAGCTGGAACGGTCAGTAGACACAAGATGGAGCTCTAAGTCAGGGTCAGTTAGTAAGGTCTTAACTCTGCTTGATGTGATCTTGGAGACACTTGCTGAATACTCTGAAAGCAACAGCGGGCCAACTAAAGTACATGCTGAATCTCTTCTGCAACAGATTCAGACAAAAAAGTTTCTCTTTCTATTAGTGACATTTGGAATGTTCTTTCAGTTGTCTGATGGTGCAACTAAAGGACTGCAGTCGTCCACTCTATCTGTTACAGACTGCATTCATTTGATTGAGGGCCTTAAATCAAATTTCAGGCAGTAGGGACAATACAAAACATGACTTTGATAAAGTACTCACTTTAACTGAGGACTTGATGAAGAAGCATGATATTGACAAGTGGGATATCGGTGCCAGCCGAACGAGAAAACTGCCTGCAAGGTTGGATCCATCTGTGTCTGTGGTCACAAGTTCACTGGGGAAATCTGTTCGGAATTAAAACTAATGAAGATTTGAGGCATCCGTTTTCAAGAAGAGACTTACTGCTTTGGGCGTGTTGCTGCTGCATGCCAGCCAAGCTCCGAAACATTTGGAGACAGAGAATTTGTGAATTTCACATGTGACCACTATGGTATAGACATCAGTGAAGCTGACTGGACAGTCTACACGCAGTACATGACTCCTACGGCAGATGCCGGAGAGACCTTCCCATCACTCATTGATGTGCTGGATAACACTCCATGGGACGTCTTCCCTACCATACACAACATGATACGAGCAGTCGTCACACTGGCGATGACATCCTGCACTGTTGAACGTTTTTTTTCCACCGTAAACCGCATCAAAACATGTCTGTAGGCGTCAATGCTAACTTCTCGTCTCAATTTCTTCTTTGGGAAGAAACTGACAAACTGAAATATGACGAACAGCAAGTCCTGTCGTCTCCGATTGATATTGTTATATGTAAACTATACATTTTCAAAAGAAAAATATGTTTTTTCGTCATGTAATAATGGCAAAACTTTTGGTAAAGGTTTAATAAAACGTCCTTAATTTGGATACGTTTCGATGCTTGATTTTATTTCATTTTATTTTGGTACAAGATATACAAGTAATATGGAAAACAATGTATTCTGAAAATAACCACATCTGTTAAAATGGCTATTAATAATAGGCCTACCCTCATGAGGACTGACAATGATCATGCATCTTTTAAAAATATTGCTGGAAGGTTCATATTAACAGGACTAGCTCTGCAGTATAATAGTTTGTTCCTTATGTGTTCGGATGTATTGCTGGAAGGTTCATATTAACAGGACTAGCACTGCAGTAGGCTATATTAGTTTGTTTCTGTGTTTGGAGTGTGTGTGTGTGTGTGTGTGTGTGTGTGTGTGTGTGTGTGTGTGTGTGTGTGTGTGTGTGTGTGTGTGTGTGTGTGTGTGTGTGTCACAGGCCCTATGTTTTATACCATTACTGGTATTACGGGTATGATCTATAAGCTGTATATTTTTTTCTTTTAATAAAAATGTTAGATAATACATTATGATATGACATACATTTTGTACATGACTGATATTGCAGATATGAAATCATTATTAAGTATAGCTGTTCCACTTTTATATCCCATATAATGTGAACTCACCATACTTTTGGTGGGGGGGGGTAGAAGGGGTAGAAGTTGACAGCCCTTGTTGTTTACAATGATTGATCATCACAGTCTTAGTAATAATGCAGTCAAGTATTTGTGGGAAGTGGGCATGTTTAGGATGCTTCCTCTTTCACTTCTCTCCATTATTGGCACACCATGTTATTTCTGAGATGTCAGGTGAGCTGGGATAAAATGAACTTCCACGTCAAATTAACTCTCTCATTACCCTTCATTCCTCTCACTGTAACACACTGGAAGGATGATTCTCACTGAGTTTTAGGAGTTCAGGTAGGCTTCAATATTTCAATTGCGTCATGAGTGTGTAACGATTACGACGATTGCGCGGATGAACAATGTATTTTTCCCAGCTGATGCTATTTATAGGAGTAATATCATGCCACCATTTGAAACAGAAAAAGAAGCCCCGTGTTTGAAGGCTTAATAAAGGTTTTGCAAGATTGGGATGAAAATAAAAACAATTTTTTAAGGAATGCATAAAGTTTTGATGGGCAAAAGTTGTTTTTTTTGCCTCAAGCAAACATTTTAATTTCAAATGTGTCACTGTTATATATAGTGTAGTCATGTGTTTCCTTAAAACCTTTAAAAGTAAGTGTGTCTGTACAGTATTGGACTAAAACATTGGACTATAAAACAATAGTCACGATGCGACGCATTGTGAGCTTGTAGATCTGCTATTTTCAAAAGATTTTTATACATTTGAAAACTTGTGAATCGGGACATTCTGCATAATGAGTACTTTTTACTTTTGGTACTTTAAGTACATTTTGATACCAATATTTTACTCAGGTACATTTTTAATTCCTTACTTTAACTTGTAACAGAGTATTTCTACATTGCAGTATTGGTACTTTTACTTAAGTAAAACATTTTAGTACTTTTTTCAACCACTGCTGATAGCCCAGTGAAAGAAATGAAATTCGCTCTGGTAAAACCCCATTCAGCAATTAATTCATTCTGCTGTTTTAGTGGCCTTAATTGTAAAATAAAACCAGCAGAATAAACATGCTAAATTGCTAAGTTGTAGTTGTAACTACTAGAAACTATTCACATTCAACACAAATGTAGGCTTTTGCTAGGAAAAAAATACACCCTTTGCCATGCACTTATTGCCATGCATGTATCTTTTTGTCATTCATATTTATTGATGTAATTAACATTTTTAATGCTATTCATAATTCAATGTAAATGTTTTCATATTGGTCAAGGTGCACTGTCACAATGTTTTCACATTACGTCTGCATGTTTGTATAATGTGTGCGTGTCCGTGTGTGTTGCGCACGTGCGCGCGAATGCGCATGCATGTGTGCGAGCATGTGTGTTATGGGGTGCTCCCCCATTTCTAAAAGCAGCACAACAACACTTCACACACACAGTATATCCAATTAATTCTTGTTTAGTTTTTGTCGCATTCCAAACCAATAATTTGATGCAAAGAGCCTCCTTTGTGTCTCCTACTGGAACCGCTGCCTACCGGTCCGCTGGTCATCAAATTATTGGCTTAGGACTGCAACAAAAACCAAAGAATATCCATGAATTCAAGTCTCCATGGGTTGACTAATCGATAGGAAAAAAATATATATTTTGGGGTGAACAATCCCTTTAAACCCTCAATACTAAGTAAACTTGACCTTTGGGTTTGTATTTAGTCTGCTCTTTTTTCCCTCTACACCTATACCGCTTTGCCAAAAATAGCCGATCTACAAGCCTACAACGCCTAGCAGATCTGCTATTTTCGGCAAATGGTCCCCCCAGAATAGGGATGCTAAGGTTCAAGTGATTAATCAAAATAATAATAATAATAATATATTTTTTTAAATCACACAAAGACTTGGCAGCCCCCCTGTAGTAATTATGAGGACCCCCTAGGGGTCCCAGACCCTGTTGAAAACCCCTAATCTAAGCTGTAAACAGTGTACTGCTGCATTTTCAACTTCACTGATGAAGCATGCCAAAAGAAACCTTGGACATAATATAACATAGTGTGGACTTGGTGACGATGGACATGAGCAGATCCAAACTGGTGGTGGTGGCAAACAAAACTACTCATCAGAAAAGTGTCACTGTCATTCTCAAAGGACGTTCAGCTTTTCGGAAATAAAAACAACAATACAAATAAAAGATAAGACCTAATTTATAGCTTGCGATTTCCGTGAAGTTTCACGAACACATTCCCACTAGGCCGAGGAAGAAATGCCACCCTTTTTAACATTGGCCTGTTATAGCGCCACCAGCAGGTCTAATTTAGCAAAACACATTTTTGGAACAAAATGCCTCAAATCATGAATGCAGTGTCCGATTGCCGTGAACGGCCTAAGAATAAATGGCACCCTTTTCACATTGGCCTATTATAGCGTCACCAGGAGGCCACAATAACGTACCTGACCTGGCGGAGACCTGTGCTCCGAGGAGCACTTTTTCTAGTTTCCGCTATGTTATTCCTTCCCCCAAGAAAGAGTCAATGGTGGTGATGTACTGCTTGTATTGGTCTTTTAAAGGGAACATAAGACATGTGGATAACTGTCTGTTTTTCTGTTGTATTCTCTTTAGATCACAGCAGAATTACTCCACCAAAACTACATGACAGATGACCCTGAAGAGAGCAATGATGCCACAGACAGGAAGTTGGCATTGTTTCCCTTTCTTATTTCTGTTGTTTACGCTTCATCTTAATCCCATACTGGCTTACTTCCTCAAAGACTGCACTATTCTTTACTCTGACAATGTCACTGCTGGTGTTTCAGTGGATTGTGGAGGTTGTGGTCTTGTTAGCATACCAGATGACATTCCCATAGACGTTATGTTATTAAAACTAGAAAGTAATGGCATTCAAAAGATAAACGGGACAGATTTTTACAATCTGACAAATCTCCGACTTTTAGATCTGGGTTTTAATTCAATAACTCATGTAGATGATGGGGCTTTTCTCCGTTCGGTAGAACTTAAATGGCTCGATATGATCAGTAATGGACTAACAACACTGACAGAAAATATGTTTCAGGGACTGTTGCATCTCACACATCTGAATGTGAGTCAAAATTGTATATCTCATGTAGATGACGGGGCTTTTGTCCATTTGATGGAACTAAAAGTGCTCAATATGCAGAATAATGAACTAACAACACTGACAGACAACATGTTTCAGGGACTGTCTAACCTCTTGCAACTGGACTTGTCTGGAAATGATATCCAATTCATACACCCTGCTGCCTTACAGTCACTCCACAGTTTACAGACAATAAATCTGAAGTCTAACCAGATCTTGCCCATTTTACAACTACCACGCTTGCAGGTGCTGTCCATCTCAATTGATGAGTTAGTGTCTTTTCAGTCAAAAGATCTGCCATTAAACAGGTCCTCTGAGCTCAGGGAGTTGAGTGTTTATTCAAGATCGATAAAAACTTTTAGCATTACAACAGCTGTATTCCCACATCTTGAGACAATCGACCTGTCAGGCTGTTGTAACGCTTCTGGATGGGAGTGGGACATACCAGACAAAAGTTTTCTCAGGAATATAACTACAGTGTATTTTGATAATACCACCTTGTCTTTTAACAACATCAGAAAGTGTCTACAGAGCCTTGATTCACTGGAGATCCTAAAGATGCATAGGATGGAGAAGTGGATAAACAGAGGTCTCTTAATTATTGTCTGCAAAATACCCACATTGAAGACACTTGACCTAATGTACAACACAATTGACAGTGAAAAACTGTCATCTTGTACTCAGCTAACCAGCCTGAGTCTATTATTTTGTGGCCTGACGGAAGTGCCTAAGGATTCAATAAAACAAATGAAGCAACTGAGACGCCTGGACCTCCAAGTCAACAGCCTTTCTAAAGTGCCAGATGATGTTAAGCATCTCTCCATGCTTCAAAAACTTTATCTGTGTAGCAATCAGATTTATGATTTAAGCTGCTCAGACTTCTCAAATTTAACAAGACTCACACATCTTCATCTAAATGGCAACTACATCTCTGAACTTAAAGGGTGTTTTTTTCAACATCTCAATGAGTTAATTTTTTTAGATATTGGTGGCAATCCAATCAGTACATTTTTTGATATGTTCAAGATCGGTCTACAGAAACTAGAAACATTGGAATTAGAATATAGTACCATTACACTGATAAGAAATGGGGATTTAAAAAGTCTGAAATTGCTCAAGCACTTAAAAATGTTGTCCGAAAAATCTGTGGAGATGGACAGCACCGCTTTTGAAGGACTGGACAAACTTGAAACTCTTAGTCTACAATGTTATGGGATTGACATAAAAAACACATCTACACATGAGTTTACATTACTTAAGAGCCTGAAGGAACTGACAATACAAAGCGATGTTACTCCTTCATACATCACCTGTATAAACACACCAAAACTAGAGATTCTTGATCTCTCCTACAGTGAACTGAAATCCCTGGATTTCCTGGCACAGGCCAACCTGACTCGAGTCTCTCAGCTGGACCTGAGGCAGAACGAGTTGACGGTGATCAATGTCTCTGTTTTCCGTTTTCTCCCTGCTCTCCGGTATATTGAAATGGGTGGCAACCCTTTTGCTTGTGATTGCTCTAATTATGACTTTCAGAAGTGGATGCTGAACAACAACCAAACACAGGTAGTTGGTGCTCCTAGTTACACTTGTGGTTACCCTCTTGCTAAAAAGGGAACCAGGTTTCTGGACTTTGACTATCATTCCTGTGAACAAATGGATGCCAGATTCATCTGCTACATTTCCTCCACTTGTGTGATTGTGTTAACGCTGATCACATCCTTCACCTACCACTTCCTGAGGTTGCATCTGCTCTATGCCTACTACCTCTTCCTGGCCTTCCTGTATGATGCCAAGAAAAGAAAGAGGGGGTCTCCTCAGCACTACGATGCCTTCATCTCCTACAACGTTCATGATGAGCTCTGGGTTTACAGAGAAATGCTTCCAGTGCTGGAGGGAGAGCAGGGCTGGAGACTCTGTCTACACCACCGAGACTTCCAACCAGGTACAAACCTCTCTGTCTGTCACTTCCACTTTTATTTCATTCACATTTTCATTTACTGTCTGGCTGTATCTGTCTCCAACAATTTTAAAGTTTGTAAAAAGGTAGGGACCTCAATCATTATTATGTAAGTATTTATGTCTGTCTGTCTGTCTGTCGTGTGTGAACTGGTTTTGAAACTGGCTTGAATAACGTTGGTATGTTTCCAGGTAAACCCATCGTAGAGAACATTGCAGAGGCCATCTATGGCAGCAGGAAGACCATCTGTGTGATCAGCCATCGATACCTGAAGAGTGAATGGTGCTCTAGAGAGATCCACATGGCCAGGTAGGGAAACCATTTCTCTGACATTTCACTGCTTAAATCCTGAATGTTAATTTAGGCCTAAATCCAAAGGCCAGATTTGCGTACGATATGAAAGGGGCAACACAATTGGTGAAGCCCCTTTTATGCTAGTTATGCTCACTATCTGTGTGAATTTTATTTTTAATACATTTTGCACCCCCTTTTTCTCCCCAATTTAGTCGTTTTGCCAATTGACTCCTCCCACACATTTCTGTGTTGTCACTGCTGTTGTATCCTACTGGCTCACCTACCAGTGAGGAGCCCCCACCAGGAGGACGTAGAGCCTTTGTCCTACTACGTGCAAAATCAGTGTCATCTTTTAAAACTCTTCTGAAAATTCTATACTAAGGCCTTTTCTAAAATTTTAACTCCCACTTTTGTTTTATTTGAGTATATCTGTATGGTATCACCCTCCCCGCCCGGCTTCCCTCCCCTGAACGGGGATGGGGCGTATAGGAGGGTAATCCCTCCTGGACGCTATTGGCGGAACGTCTACGCTGAAGTCTTGTTGTGATGCCAATTCCCAATTCCCCCATGTAGCCCCTCCCTGACCACTGCTGATTGGTCTTGGGTATTAGATGAGTCACAGTCACATTTGCTTGGTGTCTCCCCCAATGACCCCATGTGGTCAAAGGGAATCCCTGTGAGTTGTAGGCCTACAAACAGACTCAGGCAAACATTCAGCAGAATAGAAGATCTTTAAGTTCATAATGTGTTGCAGTGTGACACGTTGTAAGCTTTCAGATTACTTGTTTGGTGTTGATGGAAAAAGTAAATGACCAAGTATAGACTCCTTGGGGACTCTGTCAAGTATATAGGGTTGAAGTGGTTAGCCACTAAAACCATATATATTTTGTTGACTGGAGTCTACAGTCTGGCCCCCTCCTCCTACAGACTGGCCCCCTCCTCTTTTCTCTGTGCACTAAATATATAAAAATAGGCCCTCACAATGCACCACAACACAAGGCATTGTACCCCTGCCTTTGCATTAGAACTACTTTTTGTATTAGTTTGGTTAGTGTTGTTTCTCTTGCTGCTAGCTTTCCTGTCTCCAGTTCCATGTTAGGCTGTGTTTAGATCCAGAGTCAAATTGAACAAGTTAAACTCCTAGAACATTATTACATTGTAAATGACATCTAAAGACCTGAAGAACTACGCACCACACTGCAGTAATAAAGGGGTATTAAACTCAATTCTCCATTCTGCCACAGGAGCTGTTATATCAGTTATAACTTAATCTGTTTTAAAAAGGCAATGTAATTATGAACTGATAATTGCATGTAAGGATGTGAGGCATGGTACATTATTTACTATTTACATTATTGTTCTAATCTCCATGGGGTCTAGCCGTTGACACTGGGTGCAATACGTAACCCTAACCGCACGCGGATGCCACATAGTCGGAGAAAAGGTCTGTCGGATTAACGCCTCCCGTTGACACTAAGGACTCAGAGGCACTTGCCCATCGGGCAAGTACATGTCATTTTCTACTTGCCCACAGGTCTTGCCCACTTGCCCGAAAAGTAAATCGTTCTTTATAAAATTATAAGTTAAATTGAATTACCGTTCAATTAAACCTTATTTTTTACTTTCTACTTGCGAATTATGGGTCTGCACGATAAAAAATGTCATACCTCAATATGTATGCCAAATATCTAAATAGCTATGAATATGACTATGGGTTAAAGGTAGGGTAAATGATATTTTTTGGTAAAAACAAAAAGGTTTTTGTTATTGGTTAAAGCTCTATATTCTGATAGTACTCATTGCTATAGAGTGTTCAGTAACAGGGGTCTCTCTTTGATAGACAGAAAATACATTTTCAGGTACTGTAGGTAACACCATTTCAGCCAATCAGGAGAGTACCCATTTATCAGCTTAATTTTTAAAGTGTTCCAGTTCCAATTTTACATGCTCATTTCTTTGTGTCATCACTTCCAATTTCACTTGTTTAATCTGTATCCCGTCTAAGTTCTCTGTCTTGATTCGATAAAATTGGTATCCTGATCTGAAAAGGCATTTTCTGTTTAATAAAGAGCTGGAGAGACATGGAGACTCATGTTACTGAACAAACACTCTATAGCAATGAGTGCTATCAGAATATAAAGCTATTTAACACTTGTTTTAACAAAAGAAAATCACTTACTTACGTACCTTAACACTTTTTTATATATTATATCTATATATATCATATCATTTTATATTTGTAAGTGTAGCAACAGTGAAAACAGCACAATATAGGCCAACAGTGCTCTTATTTTACATTCCACAGACAAGAAGACACTTACTTTCCCATAACTTGACAAAGTGCTCTTATTTTGAAGTCCACCGACCAGAAGTCAAGGGTTTACGTTCGTCTGACTTGACACGTGTTTTGACCGTTCAATAAACAAACGGAGGTATTGGGCTGATGCTGCTGTTTTGAACTGATACTGACATAAGGAAGGCTTTACAAGCTGCTTCTTGTATTTTCACACGTCGGTTAGGGACAAGTAGGGAACTGCAGCACATGTTCCCATTCCCATTTCCGTAAATGAATGTCCTACTTCTTCATACTACGGTGTCACACTAAAGTAGCAAAAATAGCCGATCTACTAGCTCACAAAGCATTGGGATGCGAAGCGGGATGAGCGTGTAGAGTGTGTCTGTGGGTTTTATAAATATTGAACCAACAAAAGCTTGTGACTAAACCATAATTACATTGGATGGATACAGGATAGGTGGGCACTAGGGACATCTGGGCACATTGATGAAATTGGCTATTTTGTCCAAAATGTAAAAAAAATCTATATTTGAAAAATGGTCTTAAGTGAACATGCACGGTACATCATTATCAGCCTTGATTTTATCCTTCAACTTCTTGTTTGTGCCCCAAAAAAAATTGTCTAATGTTTAAGCATGTTCTAATCATCTATATTTTTATTTTAACAATTTTCCGTCCAGTCTGACACCTCTAGCAGGACGAGGGGTAAACCCTCCATTCAGTGAGTGTGGTTGCAGACTAAAGCAACCATGTGCTAAAGGTGTAATCACAGATCTATCCGCTTGATGTATGAAGAGTGCATTCAGATATTATAATACAACAAAAAGGCTAAATGGCACCATCAGCATCTTCAGTGATGTTGTAGTAGCCTACAGGTGTAAACGTGTGTTTACAAGAAAACATAAGAAGTGGGTTTCAGGTGAGCTGATTTGATTCTGAACACAGCCAATACACACAGTTGTCAACAGTTTCAGTAAAATTGTTAATTTCTTAACTCATTAACTCATTAACAACATTTCATGTAATCATACAACAGGACAAAGGTGACACACTCAGCAGGGTACAGCACTGCAGGGAGTTGCACCCTGGATCCAGCAGACGCTAGAAGTACTACTACCAGTGCTTGTTGGCTTTGTGACACACCACCATGTCTTACTTGCATGTGAATACAGAAACTATTAAAAAAGGGCTGAATAGCCGGTGTAAAAACACAAATCGGCTGATTACAAGCCAATCTACAAGCTTGTAGATCGGCTATTTCAAAATAAATATAAAGTGAAAGTTTTGGAATATTTGCATAAATAACCGTCTCAAATATGAACATACAGTATCCCCTATCACAGTGGTTCTCAAAACGTTTAATTTCAAGGGCCCCCAGTTTGATATGCATTAGACCACTATTATTAAAATTTAAAAAAATGGCAGATCTGCAAGCTCACAATATGTCACTTATAAATAGATTATATTTATTAGTTTTCTTTAAAAAAATTAATAGCACCTGCAAGCTTGTAGATCTATATAATTTCACATTTATACATCTTAGGTCATGATTGAATATGACACATGTCTACAATGTTGTGTTGTTGTTAAGAACACAGACTATTTAAGACTATAGCATTTGCAGACTCCATTAAAAAAAAACATTTGGGGTCCTTACAAATGCCTTGTTGACAATAATTAATTGATGAGTCTCCTATCATGCTCTGTCAAATATTATGTAAATAAATAAATGAGAATATAGGCTAAGCTAGCAGCTTCCCAGACACAGAAAACATTAAGAACTGTCCTGAATATCAAACGTGTGGAGAGAGATGAAGCAGGGACCCCCACTACATATTGTATACAATTGTGACGCAGATTAAACTTTTTCATAGATTCAGTGTTGGATTCATGTTAATGTGAACTTTCAGACAGTTAACCACTTAAACAATCAATACTTAGAAAACGTGTAGTTGATCTGCTCTTTTCCCCTCTACACCAAACCTCTTTGCCAAAAATAGCCGATCTACAAGCTCACAACATGAGCTTGTAGATCGGCTATTTTTGGCTAATGTTCCCCTCAGAAAAGGAATTCTAGGATTCAAGTGGTTAATGTAAAAAAAAAAACACACACACAAACATTGCCGGCCCCCCTATAGTAACTCTGAGGACCCCCTGGTGAAGACCCCTGAGCTAGTGTAATACATTACAGGGGAAGCTAAGTTGCTAATGAAGGAGATGACTAAAAACAACAACAACAACATCGTTTTACAGCAAATGTAGCCATACAAATCTTAATCTTAATGAAATATAAAATCTAGTCTGTCACAGGATCTTATGAGCAGTGATCAGTGAATATGTTATTCATGCCCCATTCAGACTGTACTAAACAATTATGATGCTAACGCGCTAGCGCTAGTGTCGTTAGCATGGTTCTTCCTTCAACTGCTACATGATAAATAAGCTAAATATATTTAAAATAATATGAGATATAAAGTCGGTCTTATAGGGTCTAATTGGAGCATAAGGGGTCATCCCTATGTTCCCCAGGTTCTATGTTCCCCAGGTTCTATGTTCCCCTCCCCCCCAAAAAAAGGTTCTATGTTCCCCGGGTTCTATGTTCCCCGCTCAACCAAAAAAGGGTTCTATGTTCCCCACTCATCCAAAAAAAGGTTCTATGTTCCCCACTCAACCAAAAAAGGTTATAAAAAAGGTTCTATGTTCCCCACTCAACCAAAAAAAGGTTCTATGTTCCCCGCTCACCCAGACATTTAAAACGGTTTAAATACATGTATTGATACCCATTAGTTATTTGTAATTTTTCAGTTTTTAAAGTGTCAAAATATCATGTTTTGAAAACTTCTTTGACATGACTCAAAATCTATTTAGGGGTGTCACGATACAGTAATTTCACGGTACATATGATACGATACACGATATTAGGCTCACGATATCGATACAATATTATTATCATTTTTACTAGCATCAACATTGGCCATCATCTTCAGTTTCAAAGTGCTTAATTTATAAAGCATATAAAACTAGAAAAAGTGCTCCTTGGAGCACAGGTCTCCGCCAGGTCAGGTAGGCTATTGTGGCCTCCTGGTGACGCTATAATAGGCCAATGTGAAAAGGTTGCCATTTCTTATTAGGCCTTGCACGGCAATCGGACACTGCATTCATGGCTTGAGGCATTTGTGCAAAAATTGTGTTTTGCTAGACCTGCTGGTGGCGCTATAACATGCCAATGTTAAAAGGGTGGCATTTGATCCTCAACATAGTGTGAAGGTGCGTGTAAAGTTTGACCGCAATCAGACGGTGCGTTCATGATTTGCGGAGTTTTGTTCAAAACAAGCCACTACTGCAAACTTTAGATGTCAATCTTAGCCAATGAGAATGGAATATGAAAAATCAAACACAACCGTCTTGATCACATGACTATAGAGATCATGTGTACCGATTTGCGTGAAATTTGAATAAAATCGGACGGAGTAATATAAAAAAAATGTGTTTTACGTAAGTCTGCCTCCTGGTGGCGCTATAAAAGGCAGATGTGAAGAATGCAGGGCAAAGGTTTTTCCTTGACCTCTAGGGAGTGCGCATACAAAGTTTTACACATATCGCTGCAGTTATAGGTACAAACATGAATCCGCCTGTTATAGCGCCACCATGAGGCTGACTTGAACGTTTTCAAGTGCCATTTCCTCCTCGGCATAGTGGAAATATGCGTGCAAAATTTCACGGAAATTGCATGCTGTGTTCATGATTTGAGGCATTTTGTTCAAAACGGAGTACTCCTGCAAACTTTGGAAGCCATTTTTAGCCAATCAGGATGAAATATAAAAAAATTGAAAGACCGTTTCGTTTAATGACTATAGAGATACTGTGTACCGATTTGCGGGATTTTTGGACAAAATCTGTAGGAATACTGTAAAAAAATATGTTTTGCACAAATTGGACTCCTGGTGGCGCTAAAAAAGGCCCATGTGAAAAATGTGGGGCAGAAGTTCGGAATTGGCATCCAGGGAGTGTGTGTGCTCAGTTTCGTTGCGATCAAGGTGGCAGAGATTAGCTGGTGACAGACGGACGGACGGACGGACGGACAGGGGTACTCTCTCGCCATGATACTGACCGTGATACTAACAAGATACTGACATGATACTAACAAGATACTGACATGATACTAACAAGATACTGACCATGATACAGACCATGATACTAACCATGATACTGAATGAAGAAAAAGAAGTAGAGCCGCACACTCGTAGCTGCCGATGCCAACTTTTTTAATAATAATCACAGGGAAACCAACGTTTCGGACCGACAAGCGGCCTTCTTCAGGGTTACTGATAAGAGCCATGGTCAGGGTGACAATAAATACCCAAAAGGCACCTTGTGCCAATTTGGGGGAGTGACACTCAATCAGGCATGTACTAGTGGAAAAGTACTGGGTAGACAAGGAGTGCACCTACAGGTCAAGACTCAGAAATACATATTAACATGCTCATCAAATTCGAATGGCCCATTGTCAAGTGAGTACATGTAAATGGCCTAAACGAAATAACTGCCAAAAGCATACAGAATAAAGAGAACCACAAAAAGACAAGAAAATACTGTATATACAGTGCAAACTTTACCAAATATAGTGCATAAACATATTTATACACAGTCATGGGCTATAGGGTATTTACATGAGAGCCCAGATAAATCACATCATGTGACACAGAGTGCATAGCCCGTTAGAAGTGGATTTGTTGTTGGTGGGCCGCCTCTAGAACAAAAAAGAACAAAAACACAATTATATACAATTCAATGAGGGTCTATAAAAACGGTCTGAGATCAAAGTCAATGTTAAGACCCATAGGTGATAGAGTTTTTAGCTGATAAATCCATGAAGCCTCTCGTTTTAGGAGCAATTGTTCAATGTCCCCCCCTCTTCTGGGTACATTCACTTTTTCAATGCCAATATAGCGCAACGTGGATACTGGATGATTGGCCTCTGCAAAATGCGCTGCAACAGGGTAATTCATATTTTTGCACCGTATGGTGCTGCGGTGTTCAGCAATGCGGACTTTAAGTTCACGTTTGGTCATGCCAACATAAGCCTTGCCACAAGGGCAGGTTAACAGGTATATAACCCCAGTAGTAGTAGTAACTAACCATGATACTGACATGATACTGACCATGATACTACCATGATACTACAGTACTATGATACTGACATGATATTGATATGAAACTGAGCATGATGCTGACCATGACACTGACCATGATATTGATACTGATTATAAGATGTAACACTTTTCTCAACAATTTGACCAGCTATGGCCCGGACGGCTGGCTTGGCGGTCCGGGCACAGCGTGTCGCGGGTTCGACTCCCGATCCCAACGGACTTTGCTGCGTGTCACTTCCATCTCTCTCTCCCCATTTCCTCTCAGACTACTGTATACTATCTAATAAAAGGAAGATAAAGCCAAAAACAATTATATAAAAAAAAAATCTTAATGTAACAAATTATTACGTTATTATATTATGCAAAAACCCGTTATATATCGCTCATGATTTTATTACATTATGAGCTTTTATGACATTTTGTTTATTATATCACGAACTGTTATTACGCCGTTATTACATTATGAGTTGCTACAAGGTGCTCTATATCACCAAGATGGCCGCCAGGTAATAATTTCTCCCCATTATGTTCAGTTGTGTATGTTCAGAGATGTTATTAATAGTTTGAAATTAAAAATGTATGTTTCCTGCATTTTTGGGTGAGCGGGGAACATAGAACCTTTTTTTTGTTAATGGGGAACATAGAACCTTTTTTGGGGTAAACGGGGAACATAGAACCCAGGGAACATAGAACCTTTTTTGGTAAGTGGGGAACATAGAACCTTTTTTGCGGGGAACATAGAACCTGGGGAACATAGAACCTGGGGAACATAGGTACGGTCCCGAGCATAACAGTGATCAGTGATTATGTTATGCATACCCCACTCAGCCTGAAAACCCCTGTTAATATCTATTAATCATTAGGCACTTTACCTGTATGCTCTGCTGTAGACAGTCATGTTTCAGGGCTAGCTCTGCTGCAATGCTGTCCTCAGGCAGTGAGAGTATTCCAGATATAAAAAATCCAAATGTCATTAAAACATATAAAACATAAAATCGACATGTTATTTGGGCCTAAACAGCACCAATAGACCATCATTATTGGGTTGCTGAGCCCTAAAATTAATTACATTGCGACAAAGTGACACTGTCCACTCCATGTAAACAAAGATGGATGCCGTGGTGGGGCCGATCTCCCCCGCAGCAGGGAGGGGGGGGGGGGGGGGGGGGATAGTCTGCGTGTGTATTTGCTCCCCCAATAGAGAGTAAAGTCCCCACCCCCCTCCCCGTGTGCGTAAACGCTCCCCAATCGGGGGTGAAGTCCCCACCCCCCTCCCCCGGGCCGATTTGGCGAGTGTAGAGGCCGTGCTCTCCGAGCAATCCCGGCCGATCCTCGCCGGGGGCGCGCCCGCCGCGGGCCAATCGGCTGCGGCCCTAGTGTAGCGCGTTACCCTCCCGTACATAGACATATAAAGGTAGACGCCTCCTTCGGCTCTGAAGCGGTCGTATCTCGGGCGCGCACCAGCTTCCGCCCTCAGTCGCGTGCGTCACAGAAGGGGACGTTCGGTAGGCCAATCAGAGGCCTACTGAACGTCACAGAAGGGGGCGTTCGGTTAGGCCTACTGGAGGCTCCCTTCTGTGACGCACGCGACTGAGGGCGGAAGCACAAAGGTTTTGCGATACCAGTCGCTCCAATGAACTGCAGAGGCCAATGAGGTATCTAGGTTTGATTGATTGATTGATGTACTTTATTTAGTGAGACATGAGAACAACAGTACATGGAAGTACAAATTCACAATACGAGGTCTACTAAACTGGAAGACTCATAAAAGCACTGAGCTTGTTTAATGAGTTCCCCATGCACACAAATCATGGTGACATATAAGAGACAGACAGTTATACACAACTACTATAGAATGTCATACAATCAGTTTACAGGTTACTGGTATAAAGAGTGAGAAATATGTACAAAAGAAGAAGGAGAGGGGGGGGGGGGTAGGTAAGGTTAGGACTTAGACAGGGGCCATTTTCCAATTGCAGCCTCCTGAAGGTGTATCTTTAGGGCAGTTTTGAAGGAGAGTAGGGTTTTACACTCCTTTACTCCTTTTGGTAGGGCGCTCCACATTTTTGAGGAATAGCATGAGAACGAGTTACTTCCCTTTGTTGAGCCAAAAAAGGGTTGGACAAGGTTTGTGGAGCTGCCTCTGGTATTGTGATCATGGACATCATTAACATTTTGGAAGTATTTTGACAAATACAGGGGGATCCCAATGTTGTGGTATATCTTGAAGACCAGGCCCATAGCAAGTTGCTGTACTCTGTCCTCAACCCTAAGCCATCCAATCCTATCAAAATGATCAGGGGTTAGATGGGTTTTGTAATTGAGGCCAAGAAGTAGCCTTACAAGTTTGTTTTGGGATGTTTGGAGCCTTGTTTTTAAGGCCTTGGAGGTGTTGTGATACCATGAAGTACATGCATAATCGTAATGACCTTGTATGAGGGCCACTGCAAGAGTCTTCAGGGTATTCTTACTGACTTTACGATCAATACTCCGCAAATAGCGTGTTTTTTTGTGGACCGTTTTGATCGTTTTTTCAGCATTTTTGTCACCAGAGAGGTCAGCCTCCAAGATAGAGCCCAGGTAGGTAATTTCGTTTTTTCTTTTGATGATTTCATCACCCGCTTTGATCGTGAAGCTCTCTGCCTTTCTGAGGTTAGGAGTGGACCCAAAGAGGATGCATTCCGTTTTGCCCAGGTGTAATGAGAGCTTGTTGTCGGAGAGCCAGATGCAGATCTTGTTGAGTTCAGAGCTGAGAGTTTTCTCAACCTGCAGCCTGTCCCTGTCCGAGACTAGCAGGGCCGAGTCATCTGCGAACAGGAACAGGTTGCAGTCGCAGGCTGAAGACATGTCATTCACATATATCAGGAACAGTAAGGGTCCTAGTATACTTCCTTGGGGAACACCACAAGTCACTGGGAGGGGGGGGACTGGGTGCCGTTTACTTCCACCACTTGCTCCCTCCCTTCCAGGTAGGATCTCATCCAGTTCACTGACGTGTCATCAAAACCTATTGCTTTGAGCTTTTTGATCATAATTGGGTGATTAACGGTGTCAAAAGCCTTCTGGAGGTCCAGCATGACCATGCCGCAATATTTACCCTTTTCGATCTCTTGTTTGATAGAGTCGTTCAAATAGAGAAGGCATGTGTCAGTGGAGTGGTTTGTTCTGAAGCCAGATTGGAATTTGTAGATTAGATTTTTCATGGCAAGATACTTGTCGACCTGTTCATAGACTATTTTTTCCATGACTTTCGAGATGGAGCTTAGAATAGAAATAGGGCGGTAGTTGCCAGGGTCTAATTGGTTTCCTTTTTTGAACAGAGGGGTCACCCTTGCTTTTTTGAAATCGTTAGGGACCTGTCCCTGTATGGTGGAGAGGTTTATTATGTGGGTAATGATTGGAGCAATGGAGGCGGCTGAGTCTTTTAGAAATTTGGGGGGGATATTGTCCAGGCCTGTGGCTCTGTGTTGATGAAGAGCACTCCATTTTTTAAACACCTCTTCTGTTTCCACAGGGGAGAGTTTAAAATCATCTTTGCAAACACCCTGTTTTTCGTAAAATGAGACAACATACTCCTCACCATATCTCCCAGAGTGTGGAGGAAGTTTTTCAACCAAATCTGAGGCTACGGTCGTGAAGAATATGTTGAGGATTTTACTCACTTCGTGTTTGGATGAAATGAGAGTGTCATTCACCTTGAGGCTTAAGTTTGAAAGCCTGGTTTTCAATTTCTTGCTGCAGCCTAGGAGGTTCTTGAGTAGCTTCCAAAGCTCTCGTGGTTTTCTTTGATTTTCCTCAATCTTGTCATCGAGGTAGCTTTTTTCTGCTAACTGGAGCATGCCATTTACCTTGTTTCTTAGCTTTTTTTTTTCCTTTTCAAGTTTAGCTACGTGGGATTCGAGACCTTTGTTAAAACATTTGGCTAGTTTGATCCTACTTTTATGAAGCTCAGAACACTTTTTGTCTCTGACTTTCATGGCAGTAAGGATGTCCGAATTCATCCATGGTACCGAGCGGGTTTTGACCCTGATGGTTTTCATGGGAGCCACACTGTCCAAAATTTGAATGAATTTGGTTTTGAAACTAAGCCAGGATTCGTCTACCTGTGTGCTGTTTAGAACGTCGGACCAATGTTCCTCCAGTCTGTGATCTAAGTCCTCACTCTTATAATTTTTGAGGTCTCTGATTGTGACTGTTTTGTGGTAACCGGTCTTAGGTTTACGTTTCTTTCTGGTGCAGAAGATCATGTTGTGATCAGATATGCCACAGGTAGAAACACCACTATTTAGGATTTTTTCCTTGTCCGTTGTTAGAATGAGATCTATGGTAGTTTGAGTGGAAACACACAGCCTTGTGGGCTGAGTGATCAGCTGGTGGAGTGAATGCCGATCACAAAACGCCTTGAATGACTTATACATTGACGCTTCCTTGCGGAGCATGTCAGTGTTAAAATCACCAAGAAGTATCGTCTCCGCATGGTCCACTTTAGCTAAACATTCATCAAGTCTATCATAGAAATCAGTCTGGGTAGGAGGTCTGTATATGGTACCGACTAGCACAGGTTTGGTATGTTTAAAAATGATCTCGACCCACACAGCTTCAATGTTTTCATCCATCAGGTCTTCCCGAAGGATGCAGACATTGTCAGTATGAACATACATGCAAACACCACCCCCGTTTCTGTTCCTATCTTTTCTGAAGAGTTTGTAGTTTTCAATCTCAATCACAGAATCAGTTATCGCTTGATCAAGTTTTGTTTCAGAGAAAGTTAAAATGTCAACCTTACCATCATAAAACATCTGCTTGATTTGTGTTAGCTTGTCTCCTACAAGGGAATTCACATTAAGGTGTATCATGTGCAAGCCAAGGCCAAACGATTTGTTCATTTTTTCAATGGATAGATGTTTTTCCACTGATAGGTGTTTAGGAGCAGTCTCAGGGGGGGAGGGGGGTGTAGTGTCCATTAAAGCCATTGTTCCGTCGTGGGCAGCCAGGAGTGGGGGTTGGGGGGGTTGGGGAGTTGGGGCGCGCATTGTGTGATTCTACCTTTTCTTTCTCGTATAATTCCATATCCTTCTGGTGTATGATCCATGCGGAGTTGAGGTGTAAATCCATAATCCACAGGATGAGGATAAGGAAAGGTATGCGAGGACGCAGGACGCGAGAGCGATCATCCATGCGACTGCCCATCTCTATGCTCCCGTAGCTCTGTCCTCTGCGGGGATGGGGCGTATAGGAGGGCTGAACATGGGCCAATTGTGTTCGTATAGACGCCCGTCAAAGCCGGATGCACCACGGTGGATTCGAACCCACAACCTCCGTGGTGGTGGACAGGGACTTTACCACTGCGCCACCCGAGCGCCATCTGGGTGAAATGAATGTCTTATTTACTAACGCTAACACAGCAGCTAATTAAACAATCTGTGATTGTTACCACCTGTCTTTTTGCATGTGATGCAAAACTAGACAGCTTATGAATGAAAATAAAAGCTAAATTATATGATGGTGAAAATTAAACATTGATTAAGGTAACCGGAACGGTCGCCCCATTGGTGAGAACAGTAAATAAATACTTAATGTGTATACTCAAGATGCTCTCTTCTCCTGTGTGCAGCTACCGTCTGTTTGATGAGAAGAAGGATGTATTGATCCTGGTGTTTCTTGAGGACATTCCAGCCCAGAGGTTGTCTCCCTACTATCACATGAGGAGGCTGGTGAAGAGACAAACCTACCTGAGCTGGTCCCAGGCTGGACGGAACCCTGGACTGTTCTGGCAGAACCTTCACAGAGCTCTGGAGACAGGAGACACAAATCTATCTATTTGAGTGTGCACGCACGCACGCACATTTTATCCTTAACGGGTATTGACTTGAGGATTGTTCAAATGTTGTTGTCCTGAATACAACCACACAGTCACCTCTCACTGAGACTGTAGTCTCCTAACTTTACATTTACATTACTTTTATGACTTCATTAATTGTTCATTACCATATTAATCAGCTTTGGGAATATACCCATACTAGTATAATGCAGATAATTGAATGGCATTATTTGCTCATTAGAATAATTAATTATTCTATTCTATCTTATTTTCATTTGACTAATTTACATAAATTGATATTTTTGACTTTGGCTATTACATTTTAATGATCATCTTGCTGTTTTATTATAACAATAATGTTACTGAATATATGTATGTATGTGTGGGGTACAATAATTAACTTTGCTAATATGTATTCACCTTCAATTTTTACTGATAACTTCTAATACATAATTGAAAATAGAGTGCTCTGGTACATTGTTGCTATTGATTTGTTATTTTGATGATTAATTGATCGAGTCCAATTATTGGAGTTATTCGGTTATTGAAGTTATTGTCTCCGCCAGGCCGAAAGGCATGGCGAGAGAGTATGTTTTCCACCCCGTCCGTCCGTCCGTCCGTGTGTGTGTGTGTGTCCGTCCGTCTGTGACCAGCTAATCTCCGGCACCGTTGTCTTGATCGCAGCGAAACTGTGCACACGCACTCCCTGGATGCCAATTCAGAACCTTTGCCCCAAATTTTTCTCATGGGCCTTTTATAGCGCCACCAGGAGGCCGATTTGTGCAAAACATATTTTTTGACAGCACTCCTACAGATTTTGTCCAAAAATCACGCAAATCGGTACACAGTATCTCTGTAGTCATTAAACAAAATAGGTCTTTCAGATTTCTCATATTCCATCCTGATTGGCTAAAAATGTCTTCCAAAGTTTGCAGGACTGCTCCATTTTGAACAAAATGCCTCAAATCATGAACACAGCATGCAATTTCCGTGAAATGTTGCACGCTCATTCCCATTAGGCCGAGGAAGAACTACCATTTGAAAATGTTCAAATCAGCCTCATGGTGGCGCTATAACAGGCCTGTTTGTGTTTTTACCTATAATTGCACCGATCTGTGTAAAACTTTGTATGCACACTCCCTAGTGGTCAAGGAAAAACCTTTGCCCTAAATTTTTCACATCTACCTTTTATAGCGCCACCAGGAGGCCGACTTATGTAAAACACATTATTTTATACTACTCCTTCCAATTGTATCCAAATTTCACGCAAATCGGTACACATGATCTCTATAGTCATGTGATCAAGACGGATGTGTTTGATTTTTCATATGCCATACTGATTGGCTAAGATTGACATCTAAAGTTTGCATTATTGGCTTGTTTTGAACAAAATTCCGCAAATCATGAACGCACCTTCCAATTGCGCTCAAACTGTGCACGCACATTCACACTATGTTGAGGAACAAATGCCACACTTTTAACATTGGCCTGTTATAGCGCCACCAACAGGTCTAATTTAGCAAAACATGTTTTTAACAAAATGCCTCAAATCATGAATGCAGTCAGTGTCCGATTGTCGTGCAAGGCCTAAGAAGAAATGGCAGCCTTTTTATGCGGCCTATTATAGCGCCACCAGGAGGCCACAATAGCCTACCTGACCTGGCGGAGACCTGTGCTCCGAGGAGCACTTTTTCTAGTTTTAAAATAATTTTGCCTGGATAATTTGTTTTATTGTGTTATGCCTGTCTACTATTTTGGTGTCAACATTATTGTCTCCGCCAGGCGAAGGCATGGGTAGACTATGTTTTGCACCCTGTCTGTCCGTCCGTCCGTCCGTCCGTGCGTGCGTGTGTCCGTCTGTGAACAGCCAATCTCCGGCACCGTTGGCTTGATCAAAGCGAAACTGTGTGCACACACTCCCTGGATACATTACATTACAGTCATTTAGCAGACGCTTTTTTTTTTCATTAATATTTTTATTGGAAGGTAGGTACAGGATCAGTTCACTTCAATATGGTCACATATATCAAGCTTATTTTAAGCTACATGAAAAAGAAAAAAACTGTCTACAGCATACGAACATTCGTCTTGCCTACTTCCTTAAATGTTTTTCTCTTTTTTTTTTAACAAACATACAACAGAAATAAAAAGGAACAACTTAAAATCACAACAATAAGAAGAAGAGCATGGTACATAATTTCACCTTTGAGAACAGAGAATATGAAAATAAAGACCAGAAATAGAGATAATAGAGAAAAGAGGTAGAGGGGGGGGGGGGGGGGGGTAGAAAGAGAGGAGAAGAGAGAGAAAGGGGGGGGGGCCTCAGTCATCCAGCAAGTGTATGGGGATTAGATGGAGTTAAAAAATGTCAAGAAAGGATCCCATTTCTTTTGAAATGTAGTTAGATTACCTCTGGTAGAATATCTTATCCTTTCTAATTTTACAAAGGACATTACTTCTCTCGGCCATTGGGTTCTAGAGGGTGGTTTAGTAGACTTCCATTGGAGAAGAAGATGGCGTCTTACTATTAAAGAGGTGAAAGCCAAAACCTCTAATTGTCTGGGAGTGAACCGGGCATAGTCTTCTGGGATCCCAAAGATAGCAGTATGTGGAGAAATGGTTACAGGAATTGTGAATATTTTGGACATTGTGTCAAAAGAATTCCTCCATAGGGTAACCAGGAGCGGACATGAATAAAACATATGGGTTAAGTTACAGGGTGAATAATGACATTTGTCACAACTGTCCGTCACAGTAGGATAGATTTGCGATAGTCTAGCTTTGGAGTAATGAATTCTAAATAATACTTTAAATTGTATAAGTGTGACACGTGCACACGTTGAGCTTGTGTGGAATGTACTTAGGGCAGCATCCCACCAACTGTCATCGAAAGTCAGCCCAAGTTCAGCCTCCCATGCCTCCCTGACTCTATTATCAGGGGCATCATCCAAAGACAGTAGATCATCATATATCCTTGATATTAGCTTTTTTTGGAATGGATCGAAGTGGATGAATTCTTCCCAAATCTAGGTTGTAGGTAGCTGAGGGAAGTGTGGAAAAAGTGATCTAACACAATGTCTGACTTGGAGATATCGGAAGAAATGGGAAGCGGGGAGACCAAACCTAGCCGACAGATCAGCAAAACTACAGAAGACATCCTTCTTATACATTTTTTTGAAGGATTTGAGACCCGTGTCATGCCAGACTGAAAACCCTGAATCCGAGTGTGGAGGTTTGAATAAGTGATTCTTCAGTAATGGACTTGAGGTGGATGGGAGGATAAATTTAAAATAACTTCTGAATTGGTACCAAATTTTGAGAGTGGAACGAACAATTGGGTTTTGTGTAAATCCAGAGGGGTTTGTTGGAATAGGGGAGGTAAGTAGAGCTGGCAGTGAAGACGAAGTACATGATTTTGATTCAAACTTACACCAAAGCGGATTCGCTGATGCATACCAATAGGAAACTTTCTGAATATGTGCAGCCCAATAATAAAGTTGAAAATTTGGTAACGACAATCCTCCATTGAACTTGCACCTCTGAAGTACAGCTTTCCGGATCCTGGGTGCTTTCCCATTCCATAGGAAGCCAGAGATTGTTTGATCAATACTTTTAAAGAACTTTTTTGTCAGAAAGATGGGAAGACATTGAAATAGAAATAGAAACTTAGGGAGGATGTTCATTTTAATCGTGTTAATTCTTCCAATTAACGATAGGGGTAGACTTTCCCATCTCTGAAGGTCAGATTTAAGATTAGACACTAAGGGGGAAAAATTGGCAGAAAAAAGAGAGGACATAGTTCTAGTTACATTTATCCACAGATATTTCAAGCCAGAAGGACTCATTTTAAAGGAAACATCAGATTGTGTCAATTGTAGTGCAAACTGATTAATAGGATAGCATTCACTCTTGGAGACATTCACCTTGTAGCCCGAAAATTAGGCAAATCGTTTAAGGAAAGCTAGAATAAGGGGAATCGACGTACTTGGGTCGGAGACATACAACAATAAATCATCTGCGTAAAGCGACAGTTTGAATTCTATTCGTGACCTTGTTATCCCCTTATATGTCGGAGAGGACCTCAGATATATTGATAATGGCTCGATTGCGATCGTGATCAAAAGTGTGGACAGCGGACAGCCCTAGAAACTAGATTGGGTGCTATTGGTGCGAATACTGGCTTGCGGTGAAGTACAGAGAAGGCGTATCCATGAAATGAAAACTTTGCCTATTCCAAATCTACCCAATACCTCAAACAAATAGTTAAATTCCACTCTGTCGAATGCCTTCTCCGAAACAGCAGAGATAACAACTTTCGGGATCAGAGTGGAGGGGTTGGAGTAAATAACATTTAAGAGGGTTTGAATTTGTAAAACAATTGGCGTCCTTTTATGAACCCAGTTTGTTCATCTGAGATAATGGTTGGGAGGACGTTTTCCAAACGAAGGGATAGATCTTTGGCTAGTATTTTGGCATCTACATTTATTAATGAAATAGGCCTATAAGAGGCGCAGAGATCTGGATCTTTATCTTTTTTAAGTAATACATTTATGGAAGCCTGACACAAAGTAGGGGGGAGAGAACCAGATTGTAGTGATTCAACATATACAGAATGTAATAATGGGGCCAATTTGTCTTTAAATTTCTTTAAAAATTCAACAGGGAATGCGTCTGGGCCAGGGGCCTTATTGCTTTGCATATTATTAATGGCTAGAGTCATTTCTGGTATAGTTTTGTTTTGGTTTAGCCTTCAATGTGCGATGCCAGCGGTCCAGGAGGGGTTCTTTTTGTAGCTTAAAGGCTGTCTTCAGCAATGTAGTGACCGCCTCTGTGGAGGATGCCGCCGGGTGGACCCCTATGACACGTACGTTATTTCGTCTACTGCGACATTCCAAGTCTTCACATCGATTATCAAGTTTTATCAGCTCTGCAGACATCAACTCCACCTGGGCCTGAAGATGTGTGATGTCATCAGTGCAAGTAGACAGTGTGGCCTCCACCTCATCCACTGTAAGCTTCAGAGTGACCACATCAGACTGGATGCTATCAATGCTACTTGCTAGCTCTGCTTTCACTGCTTGTAGTTCTAGCTTCATAGATGTTAAATTCTCACCCAAGGCATGGTGGAGCTCTGTCTTGAAGATAGTAGATATTGAGGAAATCAATTCCATCTTGAAATCATCGCAAGACATCGCGGGCGGCAGCGCGCCGCCATCCGCCGGGTGGCCCGGAGATGGTGGGGGAGAGGGGCCACTACCAGCCGAGGCTTCTGCTGGCGCAGCAGGCCGCGACTCCCGCGAGGCCGCCGCAATCCGTCGTCGCGTCTCCTTCGCCTCTTTTTCTATTTTTAATGGACAGAAGTCTAAGTTGAGCTTACTTGTGTGAGAATATTACCACATTTATTCAAATAGTGCGCTATTTCAGCATTTAGGAGTTAACTCTGCAGGAGCTGTGAGAGCTGCGTCCTACTCCATTGCTCGCTAAGCCGGAAGTCCATTTAGCAGACGCTTTTATCCAAAGCGACTACAATAAGTGCATTCAACATAGGTAGGGAACAAAACTACTAATCACCAGAAGTCTTAAGTGCATTTCCTGCAAAAACAAGCAACCAAGAGTATACCTAGCGCTAAGGTAAAAGTGCAATATATCAGCTACCTACTTTCTTAAACAGATGAGACAAAATAGCAAATAAGTGTATCGATTAAACAAGATCCAATAAGGAGTCACGTGATGTGTTCAAACAAGATGGCTGCGTAAAGAGGACCGGCTCTCGCATCTAGTCACTATCCGCTATATTTCATAGTAGGGAACTCGAATTCGACTAAACTTTCTTGAAAAAAAGGTGCAGTGGGGCACAGCAATGTCAAAAAATACCAGAAATACTACTTATACGCAGAAACCAGGCTCAACCAGCACACGTGGTGGCGGAGCGCCGGCTAGCGACGATGCTAATGCTAACGCCGGCCACGCTCAGAGTAATCCGGCGTCTCGCGACCACGGGGAACCCGGCTCTGGCTCTCTCTCTGGTGAGGTGGCTAGGGAATTCGCCAAACTCACTGCTTTAATTCTGGCCAAATCCGAGGCTCATGATAAGAAACTGGAGGAGATAGGAGTAACAACACGGGCCACAGACAGCAAGATGGCGGACATGGCTAATCGCATATCACAGGTTGAGAACCGAGTGGACTTTTTGGACGAGGCGATTGGTGAGATGCGTGCGGTTCCCATCGCTGCTGTTGCGGAGGTTGAAGCTTTGAGGCTAAGAATTGACGAACTTGACAATTACGGAAGGAGAGAGAATTTAAGGTTTGTGGGCTTTCCAGAACAATGTGAGGGAGATGACACCATTGCGTTCCTGTGCGACATTCTACCGAGGGTTCTGAAGATAGACTTCCCGTCCGGCTTGGAGTTCCAGAGGGCCCATCGACTTGGAAAACTGCGTGGAGGGGCTGGTTCCGAACAGGCCACGTCGTCGAGAACTATCATCGCCAGATTCCTGAGGTTCCAGGACCGGAACCGGGTCGCCGAAGTAGCGCGCAAGATGGGGAACGTCACTTGGGAGGGCCACCGCATAATGGTCTTTGCCGACTACTCGAAGATGGTCAACGAACGGCGTGGGCAGTTTAAAGAATGCAAGCGGGTTCTGCACGAGAAAAACATTCGCTTTTCCCTGAATTACCCCGCGGTTCTGGTCGTTCGCTCGACGGAGGGCGAACGCCGGTTCGAAGACGCCACAGCCGCCTTGGCCTACGTACAATCTCTCGGGTAATGTTGTACCTTGATTAAGGTTAGCCGTGTGTATTCTACTTTCCTTTTTTTTTACACTTAAAACCTGGACTGAGTCTGTTTTGTTTCAGTTTTTGCCTCATTTGTACTCAAGCAACTAGGTTAGGGGTTATTTGAAGAGCTTGTATTTTATTTAATTTGTTATCTTGCTCTTAAGCCTGGACTGAATCGGTTCTGATTTAATTTTGCTCCGCAGTACCCGAAGTAACTAGGCTACGTTTTATTTTAAATTACTATTTTTGTATCTATGTAAGTGTATTATTCTTAAAACCTGGACTGAGTTTGTTAGTTTTGTTTCAGTTTATGCTTCATGGTACTCAAAGTAACTAGGTTATGTAGTACTTGGGGCGTTTGTATTTTACTTTATGTTTTTTGCTCCTAAACCTGGACTGAGTCTGTTCTGTTTTAAAGGGACATTTCACCCCTGGAAGAAACTGACCCAATGGTAATGAAGTTTAGGACTCAATTATTATTATTTTTGTGTATGATCTGTGTTTTGAGATATCTAGTAATCTTCGAACTTCTCGTGACGTTATTTACGTCACGAGAAGTTATGTCATTCTTTTTCCGCACTACATGTTGTCTCGACGCGTCTCACACAGACCAGCTCCAAAGACCGCCCCAATGGGGTGTCCCAACACGGCCAGTCACTCCCATTAGCTGCGCCCAGCGGACAAACCCCCTTGCAGAGTGAGACTTTAGCTGAGTTATCTTCTGATAGTTGTACTTGAATGTTGACATGAAATAATAATCCTTTGTAGTGTTTCATAAGCGCAAGCGTGAAAAAAAAAGACAGCGTGTAGTGGCAGCGCTGGTAAACAAACCGTCGCGAAAGGCTAGGATAAAAATACCAAGGATTCGACAGTGATGTCACTACTATGCGACACGGAAGTAGAACTGCATGAAGATAGCAAGGATTTGTCAGTGATATGACATCACTAACGAATCCTTGGACATATATGTAACTAGATGAACGTGTCCGTTCTTCAGTCAGTGTTGCCAGATATTGTGAGAGAATTAAGCAACCAGGTCTATGAAAACAAACCCAAAAGAAGATAACTAGGCCAAGAGCACTTTACCTAGACATGGGATATTATATATTTGAAAATTGCCGATCTACAAGCTCACAACGCTTCGCGACCCATTGTGAGCTTGTAGATCTGCTATTTACAAATAAATCTTGAGGGGGAAAAAGTGCAAAATGTGGAATATTTTTGACACACACATATTTGTTAGGGGCTCCCTGGCACAAATTATAATTTCAGATGGGGGACTGTGGAAAAATACATGAACATGTTTGAGAACCACTGGTTTAAACAACAATCAAAACATTTGGAAACAAGCCCAAATATCAACTACATTTTAGAAAGAAGCCGCTTATAATAAGCAGACATGGCAACACTGCCATGCTGTTTCAACGTTGTTGTTGGAGATCCCACCCACACCGAACCTCCCCTGCCACAAGGAGGGGCAGTGCACCAAAAGCATTATGGTCATTGTAGTAATAAGCAGTCCAGTCAAAACCTAGTCAAACACACTTACTTACTTAATCCTCTTCGTGCTGGATAGCACATAAGGTCTTCACCAATGAACGCCAATGCTGTCTGTCTACTGCCCAGTGCTGCACTTGGCCCCAGGTCCATCCAAGTTCTTTCATCTCTTTCTCCACAGATCTTCTCCATGTCTCTTTGGGTCGGCCTCTTTTTCTCTTCCCTGGTGGTGTCCATCTCATGGCTACCCTTGGGATTGCACTTGGGTCCATTCTGCACACGTGACCTATCCACATCCATCTTTTGAGCTTGATGACACTTGACAGTGGGGTCAAGCCTGTGCTCCGGTAAAGGTTTTCATTGGAGACGGTCATGGGCCAGAATATCCTTAGTATTCGTCTGAGGCATCTTGTCTGAAACACGTCCAGCTTGTGACAAATGGCCTGTGTCACTTTCCATGACTCTGCCCCATACAGTAGGACCCCAAGGACATTACTCTTGAAAATCCTTAGCTTGGTTTTTGTGCTGATCTTTGATGATCTCCATATGGTCTTCAATATGGCGAAGGCTCCCCTTGCCTTGGAGATCCTGCTCTGTATATCTGCCCCGGAGTCTCCGTCTGTTGTTATCTTGCTACCCAGATAGGTGAATTCCTGGACCTCCTCCACAGTATTGTTGTTAATGATGAGGGGTTGGACAGTTTTGGGGTTTAACTTAATCAGTTTTGTTTTGTCTGTGTTGATGTTGAGACCGATCTGTTTGCCAAATGTTACTAAGTCTTCTGTTTTACTTTGAATGTCCTGGTGGCGATGGGCCAACAAGGCAATGTCGTCTGCATAATCAATATCTTCAAGAGTCTCTGTGAGTGTCCATGTTATTCCTCTTTTGTTTTCTTTTGTGGTTTCTTTCATGAGCCAGTCAATGCAGAGCGAGAAAAGTAGTGGGGATAGCAGGCAGCCTTGTTTGACTCCGGTTTTGATAATGAATTCCTCTGTGAGGCTGGAACCACATATAACTCTAGCACTAAAGTCTCTATATAGCATCTTAATTATAGAGATGATCTTATCGGGAATCCCATAGTGGCTGAGCATTCTCCATAGTGCTGGTCGATTAACACTGTCGAAGGCTTTAGCAAAGTCAATAAAGTTGGCATAGATGGTAGCGTTCCATTCATTGCTCTGCTCCATTATCTGCCGCAGTGTGAATATATGGTTCATACAGGATCTTCCTTTTCGAAACCCTGCCTGTTCTTTTCGAAGAAGGTGATCAACTGCATCACTTATTCTATTTAAAATAATTCGACTGAGAATTTTGCTGGTGATTGGTAACAACATAATTCCCCTCCAGTTGTTGCAATTTGACAGATCTCCCTTCTTTGGTAGTTTAACGATGAGGCCCGTTTTCCAGGAGAGTGGTGTTAGTTCTGAAGTCCAGATGTCTCTAAGAACTTCAGTGAGGATGGTTGGTGTCAGGTGTTCCTCTACTTTCAGCATTTCCGAGTGGACCTGGTCTATGCCTGGTGCTTTTCCGATCTTCAGTGCCTTTATAGCACTCCTTACCTCCTCGACATTTGGTGGCCCGGTTTCTATGTCCAACATTTCTACCGCTGGTGTAATGTTTGCCTCCGTTTGTGGGTCATCTCCATTTAGTACCCTCTGGAAGTGCTCTTTCCAGCACCGTAGTTTTTCCTCTTCTTTTGTCACCACTTCTCCATTTTGATCTCGGGTTGGTGTATCGGTTGATCGGAATCCATTGGTTAATGCCTTTGTTAACTTATAGAGTGTGCCCATATCCTGTTTTGATGCTGCAGTTTCAGCTTCTTGTGCAATATTTTCTATGTATGTTTTCCTGTCTGCTCTGGCTCTTTTCTTTACCTCTTTGTCTAATGAGCTGTATGACTTTTGTAGCTTAGCCTTCATTCTTTCTGACTTGGTTGTCAAAATCTTCCTTTTCTCCTCTTTTCTCTCCTCTATTTTCTTCCATGTCTCTTCTGATATCCAGGCCTCGTTTCGTTTCCTTCTAGGGCCTAGCACTTTCTTTCCGGCTTCGCGCAAAACTTCATTGAAGTTGTCTAGGTCTATTTCTTGCTGGTTTTGCAGCACTGTGAACCTGTTCCTCAATTCTAAGTGGAAGGTTTTCCTTACTGCTGGATCTTTTAACTTTGCTACATTTAGTGGTGGTTCCCTTTGATCTCTTTTCTTACTCTTTCTGAGTTTCTCAGACACAAAGATTCCTTGAAATTACCACAAGAGGAGTCCATGGAGTCCTATACAGGACCAGCGGCGATAGGTATAGCCTGGCAATCAAGCCAGGTTGGGCGAAGCCCGTTCCGACATCAACGCCTGACTTTGCAGCAGTGCCTCTTCATCCGCCCTGACGCCATAAGACCAATAGTGATAATACTACGGCCCTGGTGGGGGAGGGGCCCAGAGAGAAGGCCCACCGAACTACCGCGATCAACGACGCAGAGGGCCCTTATAGATTCCACCGGCGCAGTAGGCATGCCACCCACCGTGGCCTCCTTCAAAGTGGAACGAGGCACAGGACCAGGAGGCCCCGAGGTAACAGAGGCAAGAGACGTGAACTCGATCGCCACCCTCGGCCTTGTTACCATGGTGTTCTGTGTCGCCGTGACTGCACATTACAGTCACAGGCACAGGCTCCTCCTAGGCCAATTCCCCTACAGCTACACCGCTGCACCAGCTGCATAGCACATCCATCCACATCGCTCGGACCCGTCGGAGATGCAAAACTTGATTGGTACGAACCTCCTTCGGACTAATTACTGAAATGAAGAGGAGAGCGGACTTACCTTGCCCGACATCCATCAACCTACCCCTCATAGAGCGCAATCAGTTGTGACAACAGCACAATAGCGCAGCTTTCGAAGAGCGCAGTATTCGAAGAGGGACTCATGGAATCCTATCAGCCCGACTTACTCAACTAATCATCTGGCCGACGGACTTAACCAGGTGGTCCTATGCCACAGTGCGATGGAAATGGACGCTAGAATGGGTATGGTGTGTAGGAATGCCTTGCGGTATCTCTGACAATCCAAACTGGGCAGAGAGCACGCGCAAGTCCTCCACCCCCCACCATCAGGAGGAAATCAAAACTAAGAAGACTAAGGAAACAAGGGAACCAGGAGACCTGGTACTGCCAGACCCCTAGTGGTTGAAATCTGAATGGCCGGACTTCGCATGACGTGTCATACGAAGTCACGTCATGCGAGGTCCCTTCTATGCCCATGTATGGACGAAATAGGGACAAAGCCTCAGGTAGGCCGACCCTCTGGGTCTGGCAATAATAATGAACATCGTCGCCCGGCGAATTGTGACAGTATCCTGCCACCGGGGGAGTGTTGCCAAGACGACGATGACGATAGGATGATTAAGGACGTAACGCCAGTGTGACAGGATGATTAAGGCCGTAACGCCAGTGTGACGTCGCCCTAAGATCATACGACACCATGTCCCACCCATAAGTACAGCGGAACGCGGGAGCGGCCAGCAGAGCGGCTGTAGAATAACCTGAAGAATACTTGGAGGCTTGAGATAGAGCTCTTCCTAGGATAACTATTCCTAGATAGAGCCATACCTGGAAGAACCATTCCCAGAGGAGCTTCCTAGAATCTCATAGTTGGCTGAGCCGCTCGTCTCAGCCCCAAACAACCACACTACTTGTGACAGTCCCAGGAGCCAGTAGTACCTAACGAATAATACAGTCCTTTAATAATACCATATTGAAGCAGTAACAGAGTCCTCTGTTACAGGGTTATTTCCCCCCTAATAACGCCCCTAATTCTCTCCTCCGCCCGTAAGGCAATAGCGAGGGGTTCTATAGCTAAGTTGAATAGGAGTGGTGAAAGGCTGCAACCTTGTCTAACCCCCTATATAGACAAAAGTAGTCTGATGTATTGCTATTGGTACATAACGCGGCCACTGGGGTGGAGTATAAAGTCTTAATCCATGAGAGAAAGTTTGGACCAAATCCAAAACGTTCTAGCACAGCAAATAGATATCTACACTCAATCCGGTCGAAGGCCTTCTCCGCATCAAGCGAGATAATGACCTCCGGAACCAGGTTTGAGTGTGCAGAATAAAGAATATTAAACAATCTGCGCATATTATAGAAAGACTGTCTGTTGGGAATGAAACCGGTCTGATCAGAATTTACTATGCCAGAGATCTCCGACTCCAGTCTGCGTGACAAAATTTTAGTGAGAATTTTGTAGTCGCACCCTAACAAGCTTATGGGGCGATATTATCCACAGTCTAAAGGGTTTTTCTCTTTTTTTAGTAGAACTGAAATAGTTGCCTGAGTAAATGTCTGGGGTAATTTCTGATTTAACAAAGTTTCGCCGAATACAGAGTAAAGACATGGGGCTAGTTTAGAGGAGAAGGTTTTGTAAAAATCAATGGGGAAACCATTCGGCCCTGGAGCTTTACCGCTCTGCATTGATTGGATGGCCTGAGTTATTTCCGCTAAGCTAATTGGGGCATCAATGGAAACTTGAAGTTCCGGTTAATCTCTATTGGGTTGGTAGAAATAGACCCAGATAAAGTACCAATTTTTTGTATTGTACTATCGGCGGAAGATTGGCGCAGTTGATGTGATAGTAGTCTGCTAGCTTTCTCCCCATGTTCATAATGTGTTTGTCTTGACTTAGATATAAGTTGTTCTGCCCTTTTGGTTGAGAGCGTGTTAAATTCTGATTGTAGTAATAGTCTCTCTTTATAAAGAGCGGGGGATGGGTTAGCCGCGCGTCTACCATCTATCTCTAGGATAAGCTGAGCCAATTCTTTTAACCTTTTATTGCGAACTTTATTTTCATGTGCAACATATGAAATAATTTGGCCTCTTAAATACGCCTTCAGTGATTCCCAGACTGTAGTGTGGGATACTTCCGGCGTCTGGTTAATCTCTAAGAACATGTCAATTTGGGTTGATATATACTGTTTAAATATATTGCAGAACAGTAGCAATGGATCGAGGCGCCATGTGCGTTGGGCGGTAGTACTTTCCGGGAAGCATATGTCCAGTTGGACCGGGCTGTGATCTGAAATTACTATACTATGGTACTGGGTACTATGTCTGTAAGGGAGCATTCTATTATCCAGTAAAAAATAGTCTGTACGGCTATATGATTGATGGACTGGGGGAAAAAAAGAGTACTGTTTAGCAGTGGGGTTACTCGTTCTCCAAGGATCTGAAAGCTTGTATAGTTCTGTAACCATTATTATTATTATTTTTTTTTTTGTTCTTTATTTACCCAGGTTAGTAGCTGAGCACAAGTGCTCATTTTCAGCAACGCCCTGCACATAGAAACAGACAGACAGACAGACACATTAAAACCTGGGAGCTGACTAGTACAACCACAGTCTTATACTGTTGGCCACTACGCAGCTCCACTGGAGCAGTTGGGGTTCAGTGCCTTGCTCAAGGGCACTTCAGTGGTGTTGGGGAAGTGGTGAATATTCACTTCCCCACCCAGATTTTTCCTGCCGGTCCGGGGATTCGAACCGGCAACCTTCCGGCAACGAGGTCGCTCCTCTAACCTTTAGGCCACCACTGCCCCATTATAGCTTTAAAAGAAGTAAATATGGGTTCTGCTGTATTACTTCAAATGGTGGCGGCCATTTTTAAAAACGCATATATTTCAGAAATGAAGAGTGATCTTATTTGTCTCTTTGGATCATTTCTTTCTTAGTGCCCTAAGGTACTTGACAAAGGGAAAAGTAAATACAAATTTTAGGGGGGGGGGGGGTTAAGTTACCCTGTTAAAACGTATTTTTTTTAAATGATATGATATCATGGCAATTAATGAAGTATTCGTTTTTTTGCATTGAAACCTATTTAATTGAATTCCTTGACCCCAAACATGTACACTTTGACACCAATATTATTATTATAGCTCTAACAGAAGCAAAGATATGGGGTCTTGTGTAATAGTGGTTAATTGTCGGCGGCCATTTTTAAAAAACGCCTATAAAAAAAAAGAAGGGTGATCTAACTCGTCTCTTTGGATAATTCTTTTCCTATGGCCCTAAGGTACTTCCATACCAAAGGGGACCTTTGTATCATGACTTGAAGTTAAATTAAGCAATATTACACGAGAGGGTGTGCTTTACCGTCATTATTGGCACGCCAGTGATGCGGTCAGGAACGAGGCGAAGCCGAGTTCCGCCAGCATCACTGAAGTGCCAATAATGTAAGGTAAAGCACACCCTCGAGTGTAATATTGCGATTATACAACAGTTACCAACAAAACACATCCAAATGTATTCATATTGTGGGGCAATTAATAATAAAAATGTTTCGCTATTGTCCGTTTCCCTGTAAAGAGAAGAGTTTTTGACTGAGAGACATTAAATAGTCCCTGTAGCAGTGCTTTCAGTTTGAGGCACCGTCTCATCAACACAGCTGAGCTATCAATGCTTGCGCAGTGGAATGAATTCCAGTAGGCTATAGGCTCCGTCGTACGACCGTGTCACGCGGCCAAAAGAACTGATCTACAAGCTGACAATGCGTCGCGACGGCGACGCGTTGTGAACTTTTAGATCGGCTATTTTCGCCGTGCGATACCTTCGTACGATAAAGTATAACATACACTGGACTGTTAACGAAATGGGAGTAATTTTACTTTACACAGGAGGATATTTATAACCTTCTAACCATTGATCAACCGTAAGTCCACCAAATAAGTCAAAATTAACAACACAGTCCATTTTGCATAGCTGTTTGTTCTCCAGTGGCGACGGTGGGTCAGGCTACTGTCTGTTTGTTTTCGTACCGTGGGACAGTGTGACTTCACAGCACAGCTGTGCCATATATGGTCTAATCAGGTGCGGACTCCAGTGCGGAGTGATTTATTAATGTGATTCGGCCCGTGCTATGATGCTGGTTTGAAGCACGGCTAGATAGCTATTTCAGCCAATCAGATTGCTTGGTCGGAACTACCTGTTGTATAATGTTGATTAACCTCTCCACTAATAGGATTATATCCCCATATAATCGTGCAGCTTTCACACAACTCTCGCACCAAAACACACTCTCCCCATTTGTTTCGCAGACTACCGGCCTTGCCACCGGATTAGACCCAGGGCAAGGATGTTTTAGGATGAGCGTTCTCGTCCCAAAACGACAACGCAGTGAAACAGAAAAAAAACAGGAATAGGTGATTAGACCCGTGACTTGAGTTCAAACTAGCGACCACGGGAGTTATCATCAAATCCAAAAAAATCTTTGTGAATAATTATAAACCAACAACCTCCTGTTGCTTCCAACTTGGGAGGAGTTTGACCAAAACCAGAACCATCAGAATCAGAACCAAAAGTATTGAAGAGGAGGAGGAGGAGAATGTTGCGTTCAGAGATCAAAGGGTTTGCCCGCAGCATTGTGATAGTGAAAGCTAAAAACAGCTGTAAAGACCTTTATTCTATTTTATTTCATTGGATTAATGAATGAATAAACCTTTGAGATGCCACCTAGAGTGGAACAGGAGTCTTTCAGATGGATGGAATGAAATGGGGTGAGTACTATCCATACGTGCGTAATAGTGTGCGTAAATGTTGCCTTTTTGCTTGATATTGTTTGATGGAGAGACAATACAATCATGACTGATACACCTAATAAAAATAGACCCTTCACAGATTATAGAGAACTTTACATTTAAGCAATCGGATCTCAATTGACTGAGTGCGGCTATAGTTAAATGTGAAGCTCTTGCTGACTATATATATATTTTTTTCTTTTTTTTTCCTTTTTTTTCACTGTTTTGTTTATTTCAAGATTCAGAGAAAAATATGCAGAATATGCAGAGTCAAGTAATATCAAAAGTAAAAATATATAAAAAAAAGAATTGTACAATCTTACTCCAACAAACAAACAAGAACAACATTGACTATATATATATATATATATATATATATATATATATATATATATATATATATATATATATATATATATATATATATATATATATATATCCACGCGTTCTTCGCCCTCTATGTTTCCTTTTCGCTTGATATTGTTTGATGTAATCATGACTGATACACCTAATGAAATATACACTTCACAGATTATAGAGAACTTTAAATTATAATGATCGGTTCAGAATTGAATGAGCACAGATTAGTGAAACTGCCGGTGTCCTTACAACCAAACATTTATTTTTGCACTTAGGACGTGGTCTGACCACAGTGGTAAGCGGTGAGTCTTTTTAAGTCAAGGTGCATAATAGCAGATACCGCATTGCGCCCTCAATTAACATATGGACACTCCCCCATGCGTAAAATATGCTGGCAAGTCTTTTACTTAAGTTACTGTGTTTGTACTCAGTGCACCTTGCATAATAGGGGTTGCGCATAAGATGGTGGCGTTACCACCTAAATATCACCTAAGACGTGGATTTAAGACGTGCATAATAGGGCCCTATGGCTCTATTGTCATTGAATGACGATAGGGAATTGCACCGTTTGATGGCTGGACACTCTGTACTCCATCAGTCTGCATGTCAAAGAGGGGACAGAGCTCAATCACCTGATTGAGATGTGCCTCTGAGAGAAGCTTGGGGAGAAAGGGTTGGGGTGTAACACTACTCCTCCATCATCCAGCTTAGACCTACAAAGCTCCCCAATTCTCCCTGCAGATGTGACCTGATGAATGCGGACGACGTTGATCAAGAGGCCGTCACACAGATCTCAGATAGAGGGGCACCCCGCCATAAGCCCATGTGCACATTCCGTGTGGAATGTGCACACATTCCTGTTGGGGCTGGCCTACCTGCCCACCTATTATGCCTGCTGGATTGTTGCACAACCCAGTGAGGGAGTCTTGGAGACCATCTGCCCAAGGCAGTTGGGTCCTTACTCACTTTCAAGGCCCTGACAGGGCCCAACAGTGACTGCAACCCGGCTTCGCCAACAACGTAACCTTTGTTCTCTGACTGAAGAGAAAGAAATATCCACGTTTTAAGCGAGGTGGGGTCATTCCCCATACATATAAATATGTTGGGTGGAGAGATTTTCTTCACTCAGAGAACAAAGGTTACAACTTAACCGAACGTTAACTTTGTCATGTGTGTACAGTGCAAGAGCTTTCATCATAAAATAAATGAATGCCACTTATGTTCACGTACACATTCTGAGTATTGGTCCAAATAAAAGCCACAATTTTGCGCGATTTCCTCACATGGACAGCCTTGGGAAACACAAAATGCACACGGATACACACATTATAAGTAATAAGGATACCAAGGTGCACAAAATTTGGCAGAATATAATACTCAATACTGGTGAGTTCAAGCATGTTCATCACGATTCCTCATAAAATAGTATTTCCTGACGGCCTGATTGAAAGAAACTTCAGAGCAACAGATTACAAAAAACAGTAATCCCCCAAATAATAATATTAATAATCTTAATAATAACAATAGCAGACTAATACACATTCAACTCATGTCATTGGTAGTGTAGGCTAATTAAATAATAGCCTGTTAGTGATGCACAGGGCGACCCGTAGCCCACAGGTCCCACGGATTGAACCGCACGGTGGGCGGACGGGTTATAGATTCCGACGCCATTGTCACGGGGCAGGCGAGGCGGGTCAACACTCCCTCTCTCCTCCTGGAATCATCTGATCTTGTGCCCAATGTGTTGCTTATTTTATCAATTATGCACAGCTGCATCTAATGATATCTTTGAATGTACCATACCCAACAGAAATGACATCATGCTCAACACACAGGATACAAATATGCATTTTTCCTTTTTGTCTCAACATTCCAGAATACCTCAGAGGAACATTGTTCTGTGAGAAAGTAACACTACTCCTCCATCATCCAGCTTAGACCTACAAAGCTCCCCAATTCTCCTTGCAGATGTGACCTGATGAATGCGGACGACGTTGATCAAGAGGCCGTCACACAGATCTCAGATAGAGGGGCACCCCGCCATATGTTGTAGTCGGACACTCGCTGTAGGCTACAGTATATATCAATCGTTTAATGTTCTCTCATACACAATTAAAAAGGACAGGAAAAAATATGAATTGTCTATAGTTAATTCACCCTGAGCTAAACCGAACTTGTAGGCATATTACCTGGTGCTGAATATGGTTCCGTTCCGTTGCTCCGTTTCCTAAATGCTCTCTCTCTTGATTGTTTGGTGGTCTCCACATCTGCTGTCATTGAGTGATACCAGCTGACCATGCTTAATGGTTGATTATGTGACGCTGCAAAATAAATATGAGCGATCGATGCAGCTTCTTGGATCTCCATGATTAATTGTAGCCCAAACAAAGCGAGACAAGACTACAGCCCCTGCCCCCTGATCAAGAACTGTGGCTTTAGTTTTTGATTGTTGTAAAAGCCTCTATATTAGTTCAACTCAAAACACTGAAGAAAACTCGGTGTGGGTCAATCACCGGTGGATCAAGCCCAGGGGACGATCATTTCATTGTGGATTAGCCTATACTACAATATGGCTTAGAATTTGCAACAGCAATGGCATTGAACATGAACTTGGATTTGGACTGCTTCTGAGAGGGCCGTGAGTAGGCTACAATGGAGAATTATGAATGAAATTATAATAAAAAATCTGACCGTGCATCACTAGTTGCCACTTAAAGCAATAATGTTAACTTGACCAGGTTTAGCATACTGATCATTATGTGGAATGCGTTTATCCAAAAGTAAAATCACAGTCTGCACCTCAGAGTGAGAGATTAATTAGATGGGGGGTGATGTTGTATCTCTCTCTCTCTCTCTCTCCAATGGTTTTCGCACAGCGTATACATATTTGCCGTTTATATGTAGACTACACCACTGGTCTATCAATCATGTGGAGTAAACAGGACATAGCCTAAGTCAGATGTTTAAGTCAGGGCTCATTTAAATGAATTATTTAGATACTTTTTTTAAAGTGGCTCAGGTAACCACAGACTCTGGAGTCAAATGTGCACCATGCCAGATAGCTGGCGTGACCTAGAAAAGTGTGCGAGAACACACAATGCCAATGACACGCAATGCAAATCTTCTAAGAAAATGGCATAGTTTATCACATTGTGGAATGACACCGTTGCCAGAATTAATCTCCACCCTATGAACCAAATAACGAGAATTTATAGGTCTGGCAGAGCTGCATACTGAGCTTGACCCATGAGCGTCAGAAACCAAGGGGCGAAACATTATAACTTTTGTTGTTAATTTAATGTGAGTGGGTATGTGGGGCCCCCACATACAGGGCTTGAAAAACTGTAAGAAACGACTCCATGATGTGCAGGGAGATGCTTTCAATATTTTCTGTACAACATGGCGCACGGTTAAACTTAACTTCCATGGACCCTCAGGCCTCTGATCAACCAGCAGACTATAATTATCATTTTTAGGGACAGACAAAGATGCATCAACACACAAAGAAATAGTTTGGTGCAAAGACACCATTTAGGCTATACTTTGCCACATGGATCATTACAATCAGACACAAAAGGAGGGCAATCTGGATATTCTGCACTCAGCTAGAAAACTTTATGGGCATGTTTGGGCTGGGGCATATTTTGTTAAGTGGACTTCAAAGGTAGTGTAAATGTCAATTATATTTATGTTTTACTGCTCTAAGTTAGGAACGTCTAAGACATAGGCTTAGACGTTCCTAACTTACAGAACTACTTCAATGCAACACAAATAAACACAATAATTACATGGTCAAATGACAGAGCAGAAGCAAAGTGGGTAGAGATTGAGAATCCATAGCAATATCCATAAAAACGGTACCCTATATTGATAAAAAGGACTTCCTACAAATCGAAAGGCTAAACACATGGGTATACAACACATTAAAACATGGGGAAATGTAAGCAAACATTTGAAAATAAATAACAACCTAGTATATTTGAAATGGCATGGGACCCCCAATTTGAACCAAATAAAACAGACAATACATTGCAAGAATGGGCCTCAAAAGGATTAAAAACATACTCACAATTGCTGACAAATAATACAATAAAACCATTTCAATTATTAATATCCAGATATAGGATACCACAAAGGAATTATTATAAATATTTGCAAGTAAGGACATATTTTTCCAAATTTTTAAGAACGAAGGGACTAAAGAAATGCACCCGACACCGTTAATTACATTTCTGATTAATAACCACCAGACAGTACCTAAAAACACTTACACTAAACACTCAATTTATTAAATGTATAAAATCCCCAGAAAAATAAAACACAAATGATAGTATACAATTAAAATGGAATGTTGAAATAGGAGACCAAATTAAAAGTAGAATGGAAACAAGTATGCAGAGAAATTCATAAAAAAAACTAACTCCAAATACTGGAGGGGATTTGCATGGAAACTATACACTAGATTTTTTATTACACCAAACGTCCTCTCCAAAATTAATGAATCGGCACGTTGGAGAAAATGTGGTGAGATACGGGCAAACCACTCGCACATTTTCTTCTTTTGTCCCATTATAAATTATTTTTGGAAGCCAATTACAGAAGACATTATTAAGATTTTTTATTTGAAAAAAACACTCAGCCCTGTAAACAAAAAATGGAGAAATTACCGTTAGAACTAACACAAGAAATAGATAAATACATATAAATTGAATCCTTACAACCGCAGCCCTAAAGCAGGTAACTAGGAACTGGGTAGCACTTCAAGTCCACTGCCCAAAAAATGGAAAGAAACAGTAGAGGAAATATTTGAAATGGAGAGAATAGCGTTTCAAATTAGAAACAATGAGCCTGAGTTTAATAGAAGATGGAGTAAATGGACAAATTATGGGGCCGCTTGACTAAGTTTGGGAAATGAGTGAGACCCAGCACCGATTCCACATCGGAACTTCAGGCTGTGATCTTTTATTAAAAAAAAGAAAAAAGAAAAAAAAATGTTATTACTTTTTGGCTACTGCATTTTATTTTAAAACTGGGTGTATATATATAAAAAGAAAAGAAAAAAGAAAACAATTGCAATAAGACATGACATGGAATGCAAATATAAAATGTAAACATGAATATCTTATTCATACAATAAAAGTATATTAAAAAAAGACATAGGCCTACCGTAGCTGCGTATTCATAATAATCTGGGTATGTACTGTAGGCTTTATTATGGTGAAGAAATGTATGCTATAATGATGGTTTTATAGTTTATTCCTTAATTGTAAGGGTACAATTGGTGCACTTGGAATAGCTCACTACGTGAGGTTATCACTGAAAATAATAAGACCAATTGTGTTTTCCAAGGCTACCCACAGCCACCTAGACGGAGGAAAATCGTGGAATAATATGGATATGTTCAGGGCAGGAATTTCACGGCGGCCACGACGTCTTTGGCCGTATGCCCCTGTGCCCCTTGAAAAAGGGGCACAGGGGCCGACAACACGTGACGACAACACGTGCCATGCTGTCAGCTTGTAGATTGGCTATTTTCAGTATTTTAGCAGATCTATAAGCCTGCAACGCGTCGATGTGTTATCAGATGGTAGATCGGCTATTTTCACTATTTTAGCAGATCTACAAGCCCACAACACATCGACGTGTTATCAGCTTGTAGATTGGTTATTTTCAATATTTTTAAATGGGCTTATTAATAAAACAAAAAGAAACGGTTTTAGACATACAAGGTTGCCACCCGACAGCGATGATGTATGTATATATTTGTTGTCACAATGTTGTATTCATGTATAGATTAAAAGTATATTTACTTTTCATGCCGTTGAATACCTTTTTTTACTTAGTGAATGTCATAGTTTTACCTCAAGGATCCAGATTAATTCAATGTGTAACATACAATTTATTCCTCTATTTCCCTGCTCCACTAGTACATTACTGTTCAATGAGACGTGAGATAAATCTTGTTTGATCCCCATTGGAGGGGAGATAAGTTCAGGTGTCATAATATTCGAGATGTTTAGTTATTACATCTCATACAGAGTAAGATACAATAAAAAATAAGTAGTAAAAAGTGTGTAGATTTATCATAATCGCAGCAGCATTAGTTAGTAAAGGTAGTAAGGTAGTAAATTAGTAAATGAAGGTAGTAAGGTAGTAAATTTGTTCCAAACCAAGATGAAATAATAGATATATCTAGATATCTAGATATATCTAATATATAATAGATACTGATCTGCATTTGAGGTGGATCTCTGAATAAGTGAAAAATAATATGTACAGTCTAACAATAAATATGAAATGTACAGTGAATATATACATTTATATATACTGTAGTGTGTCCTTCACCAGTGAATATATGAATAGATCTACAATATAAGCAGTCATGAATGAAGAACAGTCTCTGAAGGGTTATGCTTAACAGGCATCTGTCAAAGTTTGCCAATGTACTGTAGGCCTACATATTGTAATAATACAATTATACAAATAGGTTAGGTTATAAAAAATAAAAATTAAGCTATTTCTTGGTCCATTTAGATGGTTAAAACAATATATATATATTTTTAGCGGTGCCAACCGCTCTATACGTGGCTTTGTCCGTATGTCCGTCCGCCCGTCCGTCCGTCCGTCCGTCCGTCCGTCCGTCCGTCGTATGAGCCTGACGTTCTCAAAGAGGGGTCCAGGGACCCCCAGCGTCTGTTATGTCCCTCCGCCCGTATGAGCACGGGATGAGCACGGGATTTTAAACAGCTACAACTCCACTTTGCAGCATGCCACCAACTCCAACTTTGCAATGTGGACTTAGACCACCAATAGGGACGAGCATCAATTGCTGAAGTTCTCAATGAGGGGTCCAGGGACCCCCTGCCCCCGTATGAGCACGGGATGAGCACGGGATTTTAAACAGCTATAACTCCAGTTTGCAGCATGCCACCAAGTCCACATTTGGTATGTGGACTTAGACCACCAATAGGCACGAGCATGCATTGATGACGTTATGAAAGAGGGGTCCAGGGACCCCCAGCGCCCGTATGAGCACGGGATGAGCACGGGATTTTACAGAGCTATAACTCCACTTTGCAGCATGCCAGCAAGTCCACATTTGGTATGTGGACTTAGACCACCAATAGGGACCAGCATGAATTGCTCAAGCCCCGCCCCCTCTGTCTTCCCATTGGCTGGCCTTCAAACAGCCATAACTCAAGTTCGCAGCATGCTATGGAGTACAAATCTTGTACATGGACTAAAGCTAGCAATAGGGACTAACTGGCATTACTTAAGCCCCGCCCCCTCTGTCTGCCCATTGGCTTGGCTTTAAACAGCCATCATTCCAGTTTGCAGCATGCTACCAAGAACAAATTTGGTAAGTGGACTCAGACCACCAATAGGGACGAACTGAAATGAGTTAAGGCCCGCCCCAAAGGCACCGCTTCCTTCACACAGGGTGTGATTTTTTTAAATCATTGCAGTGTTTTTTTCACGGCGTAGGTGGCGATCGAACCCACGACCAGCCCCGACCTTTGGATCCTCACCAAGCATATTTAAAATTGACAAAGTCCCAAGTTTCATTAATGTATCGTGTATACTCATAAAGTACTTGGATGAATCATTGGGAAGGAGCACAAAAAGACGGGCCTGTTGCATTTTTCATCATTTCCACGTTTGTTTTCTTTTTCTTTCTCTCTTTCTTCTCTTTTTTCTCCTCCCCCCCCCCCCCCCCCCCAGCCCTGGCGCAGTCGGTAGCGCTGTTACCTCACAGCTAGAAGGTCCTGGGTTCGATTCCTGCCGGGGACGCTGTGGGCGCTGGGGTCATGTTCTTTCCTTCGCGTCATCAGTGCCCATACCCTAGGTGGGGTTGGTAAAAGGGCCTCTCTGTGTGGGGTTTACAGTACATGTTCTCCCTGTGATCCCTAGTCTCTATACTGCCTCCCCCTGGTCAGCCGGGGCGCCTGATGGAGGAGAAAGGAACTGGTTGGAATAACGTGTTCCTTCCACGCGCTACGTCTAACCAGGAAACCTCCCCCCTGTCAGGTGATAAGAAGCGGCTTGCTAGCTCTCCTGCATTGAAGGAGGCATGAGCTCGGCTCTAGGCTCTCCCTAGGCTAGAATGGCAGAGGGAGTGTAGCGCCAAGGATTACTTAGACAATTGGCACTGGGTGAAAAAAAATGGTTTACAAAATCGTGGGATAAAGATTTAGGAAAAAAAAAAGAACTATCATTTATCAGTAGTCTATTTTGGGTCAATTGCCACAAAAGAAGTCCATCATTATATACAGTATAGTAGATTACATTGATTATTCATTCAAACATGGATCAGTGTCTGGTGTGTCCAGAGCTCTGCGTAGGTTCTGCCAGAACAGTCCAGGGTGCTGACCAGCCTGGGACCAGCTCAGGTAGGTTTGTCTCTTCACCAGCCTCCTTATGTGATAGTAGGGAGACAACTGCTGGGCTGGAATGTCCTCCAGAAACACCAGGATTAATACGTCCTTTTGTTCATCAAACAGACGGTAGCTGCACACAGGAGAAGAGAGAAACATATTAATCTACTTTATTTACCCTACGTGAAACTTTATTAAAATAAGTAAAGCCATATTCACAGTATGACAAAACTTATTATAGAATAAGTACACTTTTTATTATCTTTATTCTTACAGTAAATAAAGCTTTAGTCAGGGGTGTAGTGGTCTGACTACAGGCCGCTACGGGATATGGATACCATTTTTTACCACTCACGCGCCCGCAGATACACTGGCATGCGTTGCCGGGAAAAAAAACTTTGAAAACTTAAAGTGAGTGTCAGAATTGTCTTTGAGTGAAAGATCAAACGTGTTTAAGATGCCATAATCAGCATTGCGCTGACACACACACACACACACACACACACACACACACACACACACACACACACACACACACACACACACACACACACACACACACACACACACACACACAGACAGACAGACACACATGAAACATTCTATACATAAACTATAAATCAATATCTAAAATCCCAGCTGAAGAAAAAATACATGAAACTAGAAAAAGTGCTCCTCGGAGCACAGGTCTCCGCCAGGTCAGGTAGGTTATTGTGGTCCAGCAATGTTCGGAATTCGCCAACCAGGCTGAATGTGAAAAATCAGGCGGATCGGACGGATCCGTCTTGATCACTTAACTAAAGAGATCATTTGTACTGATTTGCGTGATGTTTGGCCAACATTTGTAGGAGTAATATTAAAAAAATAATATAATCGGCCTCCTGGTGGCGCTATAATACGGCAATGTTGAAAGGGTGGCATTGGTTCCTCAACGTAGTGCGAATGTGCGTGCAAAGTTTCACCGCAATCGGACGCTGCGTTCATGATTTGCAACATTTTGTTCAAAACGGGCCACTCTTGCAAACTTTAGATGTCAATCTTAGCCAATGAGGATGGAATATGAAAAATCTAACAGATCCGTCTTGATCACATGACTATAGAGATCCTGTGTACCGGTTTGCGTGAAATTTGGATAACATCTGAAGGAGTAATGTAAAAAAAAAAAAAAAGTAATGTATAAAAGCCAGATGTGAAAAATGCAGGGCAAAGGTTTTTCCTTGGCCTCTAGGGAGTGCGCAAACAAAGCTTTACACAGATTGGTGCAGTTATAAAAACACGAATCGGCCTGTTATAGCGCCACCATGAGGCTGATTTGAAAAATGTCAAGTGGCATTTCTTTCTCTGCCTAGTGAGAATGTGTGTGCAAAATGTCACGGAAATTGCATGCTGTGTTCATGATTTGAGGCATTGTTCAAAACGGAGCACTCCTGCAAACTTTGGAAGCCATTTTTAGCCAATCAGGATGGAATATGAAAAATCTGAAATACCCGTTTCGTTTGATGACTATAGAGATACTGTGTACCGATTTACGTGACGTTTGGACAAAATCTATAGGAGTAATGTCAAAAAATGTGTTTTGCAAAAAGCGGCCTCCTGGTGGCGCTATAACAGGCCCATGTGAAAGAATTAGGGCAGAGGGTCTGAATTGGCATCCAGGGAGTGTGTTTGCACAGTTTCGCTGTGATCAAGCCAACGTAGCCAGAGATTAGCTGATCACAGACGGCCTTACGGCCTGGCGGAGACAAAAATTAAGCCTACTGTACATGAGCCAATGAATATTGTAGAGGTAGGCTTAGAACTATCTCATGTCAACATTCAAGTAGTTCCAAGTGTACCGGCGCCGCACGGAAAACCGTACCGCACCCGGGTAGCCTACTGTATGCAATGTTCACACTAATCAAAACATCTGCCAAGTTAACCCTGGTCCGGATCCGAATGTGAATTCACTCTAGAGTACCACATAAGATTTAGCAGTGAAATGTCAGAAAAATGGCTTCCCCACCTGGCCATCTGGATCTCTCTAGAGCACCATTCACTCTCCAGGTAATGATGGCTGATCACACAGATGGTCTTCCTGCTGCCATATATGGCCTCTGCAATGTTCTCTACGATGGGTTTACCTGGAAATAAGTTTAAACAACAAATAAGTTTATGATTTAAATAAACATTATTCTAAATAATTTCACAATTTATATACTGTAAGTGAGAGACAGATGGGCAGGCAGACGGAGGGATAGAATTAATGATGCCACTAAAGACAGAGGGAGGTCCCTAACTGTTAGAGTTAGTGACAGAACGAGACAGACATCTTGCAACACGATCAGAGTCCATGCCCTTTTTTGTACCCAAACCTTTAGGTACAGCTCGCAGCCAAAGGAGTGGTCCAATTGTCTCCCAACTTGCTACAAAAATCGCTCATGGATTTTCTGACAATAACATGTACTTGCTTTTCCACCTTCACATGTGTCTCCACTTCTAATAATCATAAAGTGTTTGCAAAATTTCAGCTCGCAGTTTACTTCCGGGATGTCTGTAACATCAAAATGATCACACATTTTGCAAGCCATCATGTGCGAGAAACAAGCGTTGCCACATCCGTGAAACGGACGAGAAACTAGCGCTCAGGTGCGACAAACAAGCCAGCCTTGGCGACACGGGGAGAGGGAGACACAGAGAGACGAGAGAGAGAGAGAGAGAGAGAGAGAGAGAGAGAGAGAGAGAGAGAGAGAGAGAGAGACTGTGGGCGCTATTCCATGGTGAATTCGATTAAACCACTAATTACTGATTTAGGACTAGGCAAGAGGTGTTCCCCCACAAATTCTGGTATTCTCTGGTACCCCCCTCACCCGCGAAACACCTGCGCTACCCCTTACATTATGCATAGGTGTGGTTTGGGCGTTACATTGACAAAACCAATCACCGTGCCAGAAGCCATTGCCTTTAAGAGAAGACTGCGCTAGCCGTCATCCCCGATCCAATATGTGCTCTAGCCTATCTCCCTGTCTGCACTGTTGCCTGGTCTGATTATTATAAGCCACATTGGGCTGGCTTTCCTTCTTTTTGTTTTATTTTATCCAAATACATTTTTATATTATTTTGTAGCCTATTGTGTTCACAATAACTGGTCATATTAGACAGATCCGGAATAGTATATGAAAGCCATTTAAAATATTTATACTATTGGTACACACCGGCTGCTCCCAAATAATTAATTACATCGACAACGCTCCTACAGGCAGCCATGGACCTCCAGCTGGTCGACCACAGGGCTGGGCGGTGGTACACAGACATACAGTAGCATATGGCTCTAATAAATTGGCCAGTTTTAGGAAAGGTCTACAGTATATGTACTCACGTTGGCTGTTATTGTTCTATTTCCACCATTCTAATGGATTCCAGGGGTGTGTAAACATCTCTAAAGTAGCTCCATAGTTTCCTCTGAAGTGACGCAGTTAACTAACTGTAGGGCCGTTCAAAGTCCCTAGATGGGGACTTCCATATTGTCCCGTTATCTTTCATCATCCACCTTTGTTCAATAATCCCGAACAGAGCTACACTTTAAGTTTACATCAATCACAGCCTCTCAAACCCAGACACATTGCTGCGATGCGTTTGTGCGTCGCTTACCTACCCAAAATAACAGACATACTGTACAAGCTATCAACGCGCTGCGTCATGTTGTGTCGACAGCTTACAGATCTGTTATTTTGGGCAGCATAAACAATGAGGCGCGATCGAGCAGCGCATGACTCTGGAAACACACCATACTTTTTTTCGCACACACGCACACACGCATTTTTAGATCCAGTCCTATTTTAAAGCCTGCGTATGCGGGACTTGCGTATCCGCGCGCCTGGTGTAGCCGCTATCATTGATATAAATTGGATCTAAACAATCGCACTCTACGCGGCCTGAAAAGATTTACGTGGGGAATATAATAATAATGCAATATATATAACATAATATAATATTCACCCGCTGCTGGGTTTAACGAGACAGCAGCCAAAATGGAAATCATTAATCAATACTATTCTTACACAGCTGGCAGCTAATTAATCACCACCGTTGCGCAAAAGTAGGTCAAATCAATCAACTATTTTCTGTCACTGCATAGCTCCCTTTAAAGTTTAAACCAACATGACTTATAGAATGGATCTTCAGACTTGTCTTTTTCACCTCAAAGTAAATGTTGGATTATTTCTTCAAATGAGAGCACAAGCAACGGGGCAGTAGAAGGTAAAATTGGATGTGATTTCTCCATCGCAACTCTTTCCCATCAAACAAAGTAATCCAAACTGTTTTGTACTGCTTATTTTGCTTGCTAAAAGCATGATTTTATTAAGACATGATAGCAATATGGAAAAAACAAAATTATCTGAATTAAAAATATATTTCGTATAATAACCGAATATCATTCTTAAAATGGTTATGGGGCAGTGTATATATTTATATAGCCCTATTTGCTCCAAGCTGTTTTTTAAATAAAATATAGACTGTTGGAATAGGGTGGAATGACTCCTGTTCTTAACGAATTACCAAGATTTAATGAGAAAAAAGGCTGCATGCAGCAATTAAGCTTCTTTAGAAAAATGACTGACGGGCTGGGCTGGGCCTAATTTGTCAATTATTAGTCGAGCCGGGCTGAAATATTTAGGGGATATGAAAGCTCTAGTTAGTAGTTTGAAGTGCTCATGTGGCCTTATAGTTGCTTCTTTTTGTTTTCATAGACCTGCGGTTGCTTATTTCTCGCCAAGGCTGGCAACACGGCTCATGGTCCAACGCACAAAGCCATTGCAGTGTCTGTGTGCACTTGGCGGGTGCTTTTAGAATCCACTATCCCCCCCCCCCAAAGCCGTACCCATGTGTGTCTGCAGAATGGCAACTTTGGGGATATAGCAACAACACGCCCACGGGCACACCTCCACGCGCAAATAACGGAGTCGGCATAATGGGGGACGGGTAGAGCAGGTGCTAGAATAACATACTGGGGCAGCGCAGTTCCATTATCCGTATTTAACAGGTTTAGGTTAACGTTTAGGGGTTTAGCGGGCTGCAGAATAGGGCGGTGTGTGTGTGTGAGACGCGCATACGCATTCCACTGTTGTGTTCACTACAACTCAGCACAAACTCACAACATTACGGGTCGACCATGTTGTTCCCTAGCATCACCACCGACCACCGCCGAGGGCAACCGAAACACCGCGAGCCGGACAACATTACGGGTAGACCATTTTGTTCCCTTTAGCGTGAGCACCGCCACCGACCACCGCCGAGCGAAACCGAACACAACACCACGCAGTCGCTATTGAAATCTCCCCACAACAACAACACACGCAACGCGACCACTTCGCTTCAACCCCCACCGTTGCTTTCACTTTGCTCATGTCTTTCTATCACACCACACTCACGCTAATATGTCATGCACATCCCACACAAAACATTAAAACACGCCAGTGTCTCAACGCAGCCGCTCGGCAGTCTGGGTTGCCACGTTGGGAAAAGACAAGCAGACAGATCAGTGTTGCCAGATGTGCGCAAGGAACAAGCAACCACCTTCATGAAAAAAAAAAACCTAGCCGAAGGGGTCCGCGATGTTTCACGGGGGTCCGCGGGGTCCCAACACATGTATTTATTTTTTTTAATAAATATTTTTTAGGGAGGGAGGGAGACAGAGAGAGAGGGAGGGAGGGAGAGAGAGAGACAGGCTATGGAATGCACGGTCCTCTAATATTAATTGTTAATATTATTAATAATAATATAACATCGATGACCGTGTACATCGTTTACTTGGAGCGGGTGTATCTGGCCGATCTGCACTACGAAGTGGACCGTACGTCACGCTAGATGTGAGGCCCGCACAGCAAAAAAAGTGAGAGACAGAGGTTTGTACCTGGTTGGAAGTCTCGGTGGTGTAGACAGAGTCTCCAGCCCTGCTCTCCCTCCAGCATTGGAAGCATTTCTCTGTAAACCCAGAGCTCATCATGAACGTTGTAGGAGATGAAGGCATCGTAGTGCTGAGGAGACCCCCACTTTCTTTTCTTGGCATCATAAAGGAAGGCCAGGAAGAGGTAGTAGGCATAGAGCAGATGCAACCTCAGGAAGTGGTAGGTGAAGGATGTGAGCAGAGTTAGCACAATCGCACAAGTGGAGGAAATGTAGCAGATGAAGCTGGCATCCATCCAACAGGAATGATAGTCAATGTCCAGAAACCTGGTTCCCTTTTTAGCAAGAGGGTAACCACAAGTGTAACTATGAGCACCAACTACCTGTGTTTGGTTGTTGTTCAGCATCCACTTCTGAAAGTCAGAGTTAGAGCAATCACAAACAAAAGGGTTGTCAGTCATGTTAACATACCGGAGAGCAGGGAGAAAACGGAACACAGAGACATCGATCACCGTCAACTCGTTCTGGCTCAGGTCCAGCCAAGAGACTCGAGGCAGGTTGGCCTGTGCCAGGAAATCCAGGGATTTCACACCACACTTGGAGAGATCAAGAACCTCTAGATTTGGTATGGTTTTAAATGTGATGTATGATATGTTAACAAATCCAAATAGGGACAATTGTATTGTAAAGTTCTTCAGGCTTTTTAGTGACGGAAGAGATGGTGGGTCACATCCATAGATCAGAAGAGTTTCAAGTTTATCTAGTCCTTCAAAAAGAGTGTCGCCTCTGTAATTCAAATCTGTTTCCACGTATAATTGTCGGAGCGATTTCGGACTGTTAAAAAAGTTAAACCAGATCCTATTCCCAGTCAAATCTAAGTATTCTAGTTTCTGTAGACCGGTGATTGCACCGCCAGACTCACTCATGCCATTGTCATTCAAAGTTAGAACCTTTAACTCATTGAGATGTTGAAAAACACATTGTTTGAGTTCAGATATATGGTTGTTATCTAGATGTAGGTGTGTGAGTCTTGTTAAATTAATAAAGTCTAAACAGCTTAAATCGTTAAGCTGATTGTAACGCATGTTTAGGACTTGAAGCATGGAGAGATTCTTAACATCATCTGGAACTTTAGAAAAGTGGTTGCTGGCGAGGTTCAGGTGACTCAGTTGTTTGATGTGTTTTATTGAATCCTTAGACAGTTCCTCCAGGTCATTATATGATAGATCTAGGTTGGTTAGTTGAGTACAAGGTGACAGTTTTTCACTTAGATTGGCAATGGTGTTATACTGTAGGTTGAGTGTCCTCAGGGTAGGTATTTTGCAGGCAACATTTAAGAGACCTCTGTTTATCCACTTCCCTATAAAATACAGCTGTAGGTACTCTAGTGAATCAAGGCTCTGTAGAGACTTTATGATTGTGTTGAAAGATATATACGAATCATTAAAATACACCTTAGTTATATTCCTGAGAAAATACTTCTCTGGTATGTCCCACTCCCATCCAGAACTATTACAACAGTGTGAAAGGTCAACTGTCTCAAGATGTGGAAATACAGCTGTTGTGATGCTAAACTTTTGTATTGACCCTGAATCAACTCTCAACTCCCTGAGCTCAAAGGACATGTTTAAAGGCAGATCTTTTGACTGAAAAGACACTAACTCATCAATTGAGATGTTCAGCACATGCAAGCGTGGTAGTTGTAAGATTGTGATAATATCTGTAATTTGATGTATGTAGTTGGACTCCAGATTTATTGCTTGTAAGTTGGGTAGTGACAGGAAGGCAGCGGGGTTGATGGATTTGATTGTGTTCCAGTCCAAGCGCAGTATCAAGAGGTTAAACAGTCCCTGAAACATATTGTCCGTCAGTGTTGTTAGTTTGTTACTGTTCACATGGAGCACTTTAAGTTCCATCAATTTGACAAAAGCCCCGTCATCTACATGCGTTATTGAATTAAAACTGATGTCCAAATCTCTGAGATTCGACAGATTATAAAGATCTGCCCTTTTTATCATTTGAATGTCATTTTTCTGGAGTGTTAATGATATAATGTCTTTTGGAATATCATCTGGTATGCTAACAAGATCACAAGCTCCACAATCCACTGAAACACCAGCAGTGACATTGTCAGAGTAACGAATAGTGCAGTCTTTCAGGAAGTAAGCCAGTATGGGATTAAGAGGAAGGGTGCATAACATAAATAAGAAGGTGAAACAATGCCAACTTCCTGTCTGGTGCATCATGGCTGTCATCGGGGTCTTTTGGTGGCGTAATTCTGCTGTGGACACTGGTTGGTGACAACACTGTTCAGCATTGATGATCTAAAGAGGATACAACAGGAACATAGTTACTAGGGTTTAACATTTTCCGGGAAATATCAAATTTTAATTCCCGGGAATTTTCAGACCTTTTCCCGGGCTCCTCTTTAAAGCACTATACCATTATGTTTGCACATAGCCTACTTGTCCCCTGTAAATGTCATTGGGATTGTTGGGACTCACCTGAGACTGAAATATTAAAGAACCTAGAACAATAACTTAGAACTCTGATCAACCTCCCCATTTAGCCTGTTTCACTACCCTATCTGTGTGTGTGTGTGTGTGTGTGTGTGTGTGTGTGTGTGTGTGTGTGTGTGTGTGTGTGTGTGTGTGTGTGTGTGTGTGTGCGCGTGTGCGTGTGTGC
>NC_139957.1:2306680-2361680 GCF_963454915.1 Gymnoscopelus microlampas
TTAAAATCTATGGAATCCTAGGATTTTGGATCAATCTGCACGAAACGTTTAACACTTGAACTTTGGACTTCTGCCGACAACTTCTAGGCGGCGGAATTTCCATAAGTGAAAAAATGCAGAAGTTAGGAGCCAATGACTGTTTTTCATATAATTCAAAATGGTGGGAGATCTAAAGGTCAGAGGTCAAAAGTCAGAGTGTGAAAGTTGTTCAGCATGAGGAGACGCATATGTGTATCCAAGTTTCATGGCTGTAGGTCAAACAGGGCATGAGTTGTACCTGTTCAAAGTTGGCATTTTCAATTGAGTGCTATAGCGCCACCTTTGGACGAAAGATTGTGAGAATTATTTTTTGATCGTTTTTCATGACCATCTACCATATGGCCGAGTTTCGTAAAAAGCGACTGCACGGTTCAGCCAGAACTGCGACATCCAGAGCTGAGCTCTGGCCCTGTAATTAGTAGTAGTATTAGTATTAGTATTAGTAGGCTATTAGTATTATTATAGTTGCTGGTGTAGTTTATTGCTCAATTGGCATACCGGTTTAGTTTAGTTTCTTTATCTTTAGTCACACATCATGTAATAGTTAAGGTTGCATCCACCATCTCTCTATGGTATACATTTCAGTTTGTACAATTCCCCAGTAATTGTAGTCTTGAATAGTCTTGGTTTACTTCACAAACTTCCAAGATATAATATGGAATAGTCGTTTCCAGTTTCCAGCACTATGGACTTCATTCTGTACCAAAGGAAATATTGAAGCCTACCTGAACTCCTAAAACTCAGCGACACTCATACTTCCAGTGTGCTATGTGAGAGGAATGAAGCATCATGAGAGAGTTCACGTGAAATGGAAGTCCATTTGACCACAGCTTCAGAAATAACATGGTGCATACTGCATAGCCAAGGGAAGTACGGGTGCTGAGACTGTAGCCGTACCCCCACCCCAGGTGCCACACCCCCTGCGACCCCACCCCCAGAATGTTCATAATGACTGAATGTGTGCATGCATTGTTATATCAATATCATTCATGTATTTATTCATTTATTTTGGCAAGCCCAAGACTTTTACTTACTGTAGCTACATTTCAAATACAAATGTTGCGCTTTTGATTCCACCACATTTCTAGGAAGGGACTTTTTCTTTACACACAGACACACACACACACACACACACACACACACACACACACACACACACACACACACACACACACACACACACACACACACACACACACACACACACACACACACACACACATACATACATACATACATACATACAGATTATTCAAAATTTGTTTCAATGCTAATTTGAAATCATCATAATTATTAAGTCAGTGTTGATGATTTTAAAATGGCCTGGACATATGTGTGTGTGTGTGTGTGTGTGTGTGTGTGTGTGTGTGTGTGTGTGTGTGTGTGTGTGTGTGTGTGTGTGTGTGTGTGTGTGTGTGGGGGGGGGGGGGGGGGGGGGGGGGTTAATGTCTCATCTCCTCATCACAATCTCCAAGTGTGTGTGTGTGTGTGTGTGTGTGTGTGTGTGTGTGTGTATGTGTGTGTGTGTGTGTGTGTGTGTGTGTGTGTGTGTGTGTGTGTGTGTGTGTGTGTGTGTGTGTGCGTGCGTGCGCGCGCGCGCGCGTGCGTGCGTGCGTGCGTGCGTGCGTGTGTGTTAATACTTTCACTTCCCCCACCATGACGTTCCCCTGGTTCGTGGGGTGTGGTGGTGTCTGTGTTAAAAGTGTCATGTCCTCTTTGTCGTTTCCTTGTTCTCCAACTGGAAGGGGGGGGTTTACAGGCCTACATGCCCATATGCCATCAAAGACCAGTGCTTACAAGGTCAGCTGAATTTAGGACATCACTGTAACTTGATATCACAATAGCTTGTTATGGTAGGCATACTGGACTGTGGATGTGTGCAGTGCTGCCTAGATTAGCTGTCTAATGTTTTTGCAGCTTCCTCGCACACCTCCTCCCCACCACCATTGCAAATATCCTCTGACATCTTGAGCTTTTGCAAATCACCACCTCTGGCTTGCAAATGTGTCTTTGTGACGTTTCAGTTGAACAGTGGATCTCAAATTCCCTTGAAGTATAAACATGTGAGAGGTCAGCGAGGTTCTGAGGCGCAGGGCCGTGTTTATGTATAGGCAATGTAGGCAAAGGCCTATGTCCTGTCATGTTTTTTTCCACCCATGTCGTGTTTCTTTTCAATGTTTTCTGGCAGTATCATATTAATGGCATTACCCTTAGCTTACTGCTCAATGTTTATGCTGAAAGTACTGTGCCTTGAGATGGCTGCAGGTGGGGGTGTGGCGTGGGCGAGGCAGCGAGGTCTGATGTCACATTCACATAATGAAGTCGTTTTTCTGTTCATAATTTCATGTAAAAAAAAAAGTGTGTTGATTATTATTTTTACTATGTGTGTGTCTAAAAGTACAAAATATCTTGGGCATATTATTACTGACACCCTAGAGGAAGATGAGGATATGTCAAGACAGAGGAGAATGCTATGCTATATGTACAAGCAAATATTTTGGTTAGGAAATTTCACCACTGTACTACTGAGGTTAAGGTAAATCTGTTTAGAGCTTACTGTACCCCTCTCTATACAGCCCCATTGTGGGTGAAATATAAGAAGGAGAGCTTACGCAAACTGCAAGTAGCCTATAATGACTGTCTAAGAATTCTGTTAAAGAAGCCGAGGAGCACAAGAGCCAGTGAGCTCTTTTGTACTCTGGGTATAACCACCTTCTTGGCTCTGCTGAGGAACCTGACCTACAAATTCATGTGCAGACTGGATTGCTCCTTGAATGGAATAATATGTCTGTTGACGGACCCTGGACGTAGTTCTGTCAGGTACACTTCTACGATAAGAGGACGCTGGCGTGAGTGCCTCTCTTAGTTTTTTTGTTTTCTTTTCTTTTGTGATTATTTCATCGGTAAAAAAGATTTTTTATTGAATTAACTGTATTCAAAGACTATGACCTGTGGGGATGGGTAATAGATCTGTATTCTCTATCTTTTTTATTCCTCTCTTTTTAAATGTGATGTATTGTTCTACCCTGTGGGCCACGAGCCTGTAATAAAGTTTATATATTGACATAATCTCGATAAATAACAATTAAATAATAACACATCAATAATAGTGCAACCTCCTCAAGACCTATATCTGTGCACCGAGAAATAGGTTACGTTAAATCCGGGTGGTTGAACTGGCAAAGGTGATAGGTGACTGATTCAAGAAAACAATAAACAAACATGTCTACCTCTGCAACACTTCAGGTGTAGAAAGAGAAAGAAAGTAAATCTCAGAAAAGCAGAGAGAAGCCATGGGCAGATTTCAACAAATGCATAACCCCCCATGAGCAAACTGAGCCCCAGCCAGGACTTAGCAACCCTGTTAACACATTGGTTGCCCACCCCCCTCCTTGTTCTCTGATTGTGGTCCCATCGGCAGTACCCCGGTGGCCGTTGGGCCTCGAACTTTGTCTGCCTGCTTGTGCCCTCTGCGCTGATGAGCGCCAGAGCCCTGGCAGCGTTCCCCCAGTGGTTTTGGCCCGTTTCTCTGCCCCCCCGTCCCGTCCCGTCCTGGGACGCCTGGAAGTCGTCCCGTAGTGAGGGGGTACTGTCACAGTCTGGGCCTGTCCTCTGCTCTAGTCCACAAGTTTGTTATAAAATAGTTGTTTAAGATATACTTTTTGTGACACGGTAGCAAGTTCTATTCAGCAGGTAGCAAGTTCTAATAAGCAGCCGCCAAAGCCTGCAATTATCTGTGGGATTGGACTTTTGCGCATTTTGGCATTTACTGTGACATCCCTGACGGCTGTCTTTCCTACCTTCTGCCGCTCGTCTCCAACACCGGACAGTGACAGATCAGTCCCCCGCTGTGGGTAGTCCTTCACCTGGATGCCTCCATCTCAGTCCCGCGCTGCTGTGCTATATTCACCCGGGCAGTTCCCCAGCTGTCCCTGGTGTGGTTAGGCCTGGGTTGCCTGGGACCGCTTCTTCTGTGCTACCCAGTCAACAGGTGGCTGTAGCTGGTCTGGCTAACTCCAGGATCACACTCTCTCCGTCAGGCCTGTTAAAATTCTCCTCCTCACAACTGCTGGGACTCAATAACTGCACCACTCACCGTGCACTACAGTCAATAAGCAATTGGGAATTCTACGCCGACCCCATTAGATCCACAGAAGCAGCCGCCTCAAGTTTGTTTGCTCCCAGCCTGCTGGCCACTCCAATCCATCCATCTGCCCTGCCCAACACTTTGTCGCACCTCCAACACGTCACCAGAATGCCGCAGCAACTGGATTATGTAGCAGCACTGCAATGCTGACACACTCCAGGCAGCTTGGAAAACGTGGAGTGGATTTCACTGTACTTCCCCACCTACGGAAATTCACCAGTCCATCTACCGTCAAAAATTGAACTTCTATACAAGAAAAAGTTGCCTTGGAATGAAATTATATTTGAGAATTATCTCTCACACATTACAAATTACATTAATTAAAGAAAATGGTCTGGTGTGGTTATAGCAAACACAGATCAAACAACATGTTATTTGTCTTTGATAAAAACAACAAACTAGTTATTATTACATATTTTCTAAATGTACAATTGAAACATTTAAAAATGATCTGCAGATCATTTTTTCCACATGATAAATTTTACTTGTAGGTTAATCTCTCAAGAACAGATTCTGCTCTCCGCTTGAATCTGTCGGGGGGGTTCGTCATATCACGTACGCACTGGCCTACAAGTGGGCATGCCTTCAGATCAGGAAGCAGGCCGCGCTTTACCCAATCAAATGTAGTGGGCGGGATTTACGTGTGTACCGATCCTTCCTTCCCCACTAGAAACAAACCGAAACTAATTTAACAATCCGCGGAGCAGACAAAACCATGGAAAGATATTCACATTTTAACTTGCTCTTTCATCATAGAAACAGGTGGGCTTATAACCAAAACGATCCATGTTCTCTGGGAGAAGTGGTGTTAGTGTTCCGTGTAGAAATATTGTTAGTGGGAATGAAAACATAGTCGCACCACCGGAAGTGAAAGGCTGAAGGCAGACCAAAACCCCGGTTTCCTTGCGCACGTGTGCTCCATTTTGCTCCCCCCAGAGCTAAGTAAAATTGTAAAAAAAAACAGCAGAGGGCACTGTTTTTCCTTTTTTATTTGGTGATGGGTTCCCAGATTGCTTGTAGGTAAATTGTGGAATGCATTCCTCCATGTTTGTTTATGTTTAAAGAAAAACATCACATGGATGCAACTGGAACGTATCATCAGTGTTGTAGCCTGGGGTCTACGGATGTTTCGGGTCTCGCAACATACACCCTCACCCAGGTGACCCAGCCGGGATTGACCCCGACTTACGTCCCAGTAGCTACCCACGGTCAGTCCTCTTAGGGAAATACAGGGCCACTCAATCCGTTTCTCCGGAACTACTCTGCCGGGGCTGGGGGAGGAGGGGCTCTGGCACATGGAGGGACTAGGGTCTGTGGATGGCCTCCTGGCCGGGCTCCTCCTTCGTCTCACCAGGTCCAGGACCTGAGCGCTGCACCAGACTCCCCCCGTTCCAAACGTTTCATTCTGGCGTGATGGTTTCCTGGGCCGTCGTGGTACTGCAGGCTCCACTTGCGGCTTGCTTGAATGGCCCTCCTTTAAGGCCTCACTGTGGATTTGTTGGGCTTCTTCCTCACGGAAGACACAGGCTGGGGCGCTAACCCATACTGCTCCCAGGTGCCGTCTACATTCCGGCTGTCAACTGTCTCTCCAGTGGTCACCAAACTATTCCTGGTTGTCACATAGTCTATTCCTAAGAGCCACTATAAATAGAATAACTAAAAAAAAAACATCACATGGATGCAACTGGGACATATCATTTAACATTATGCTTTGTAAAACATTCCTAAAAGATCTAAAAAATCATGTTCAATGTTATTATGTGCCCTAATCTTAAAGGTAGGGTAAGTGATATTTTTTTGTTAAAACAAAAAGTATTTTGTCAAAAGGTTAAATCACTATATTCTGATAGTAATCATTGCTATAGAGTGTTTGTTCAGTAACAGGAGTATCCCCGTCTCTCCAGCTCTTTAATAAACAGAAAATACATTTTTTGGTAGGTGTCAAAATCTCAGCCAATCAGGAGAAAGTACCCATTTTTAAGCTTCATTTTTATAGTGTTTCAGTTCCAATTTTTTCTGCTCATTTCTTTGTGTCATCACTTCAAATTTCACTTGTTTAATCTGTATCCTGATTGAGTTCTCTATCCTGATTGGATAAAATTGGAAATGAAACTGAAACGAAAATGTATTTTGTGTTTAATAAAGAGCTGGAGAGACAAGGAGACTCCTTTTACTGAACAAACACTCTATAGCAATGAGTACTATCAGAATATAGAGCTATTTAACACTTATTTTAACCAAAGAAAATCACTTACCCTACCTTTAAGTGACTTTTTACTTACCTGTTGCAAACTATCTGGCTTTCATGATTACAGACACAAAACAATTACTAGAATTATCTTTCATGTTTAGTAAATGATTTGTAAGACATTTGTAAAGAATATATAAACCATTTGCAGACGTTATTGTGTGCCCTGATCTGAAGTGAAGATTATTGTCTCCGCCAGGCCGAAGGCATGGCGAGAGAGTATGTTTTACCCTCCGTCCGTCCGTCCGTCCGTCCGTCCGTCCGTCCGTGTGTGTGTCCTTCTGTCTGTGAGCAGCTAATCTCCGGCACTGTTGCCCCGGTCGCTCTGAAACTGTGCACACACACTCCCTGGATGCCAATTCAGAACCTCTGCCCCAATTTTTTCACATGGACCTGTTATAGCGCCACCAGGAGGCCGATTTGTGCAAAACCTATTTTTTTACATTACTCCTACAGATTTTATCCAAACGTCATGCAAATCGGTACACAGTATCTCTATAGTCATGTGATCAACACGGATCTGTCCGATTTCCCATATTCCATCCTCATTGCCTATGGTTGGCTTCCAAAGTTTGCAGGATTGGTCCGTTCTGAACAAAAAGCCTCAAACTATGCAAGCAGCTTGCGATTTCCGTGAATTTTCACACGCACATTCCCACTAGGCCGAGGAAGAAATGCCACCCTTTTCACATTGGCCTGTTATAGCGCCACCAGCAGGTATAATTTAGCAAAACACATTTTGGAACAAAATGCCTCAAATCATGAATGCAGTGTCTGATTGCCGTGAAAGACCTAAGAATAAATGGCACCCTTTTCACATTGGCCTATAATAGCGCCACCAGGAGGCCAGAATAACATACCTGACCTAGCGGAGACCTGTGCTCCGAGGAGCACTTTTTCTAGTTCATTATCATTTCATGTTTAATAAAGGGTGTGTAAGACATTTGTAAAGAATATATAAACCATTTGCAGATGTTATTGTGTGCCTTTTCTGAAGTGAAGATTCATGTTTATTTCATGAAAAGCCATGTCATTGTTAGTGTAGGATAAGTCTAAGGCTTAGACTTATCCTACACTAACAATGACATGGCTTCTCTCTTTGTTCTCATCTCTTGAACCTCCTCAAATAATTTATAAGCCATCCCCTTTGTTTGTGTTTATTGGGTATTGGGTTATTATTGTTGTTTATTTCATTGTAATTATGCATATTCAAGTTCATAGTAGATTTAATGGTATTCATTTTCAAGTTCATAGTAGATTTAACGGTAGTACAAGTTAAATAGCTAGAAAAGATAAAGTTCATGCATATGTGTATTTCATTTCTGTCATATTGTTTTATCTAATATAGTATTTTCTAAAATAGTCACTGTGTTCCATTCCTGCAAGAAACAACACATACAGAGCTATAGCTCCACCGCGCCACAAGGGGGCATATTCACTCTAGTGAGCGCTACAGGATTCTTTCAGTAATAGAACATAAATGTGTCTAATTCATGTGTTTAAACTGTCTCGTTGCAGGTGAGGTAACATAAAATGAATAATCTTACAAGTAGCATATGACCACAGGTGTATTTTGATGGTGGGAAAGTTGGCCGTTTGTCTCCACAATATTTGTTTTGATGTGTGGTAAAGTCTTCCATGCTTAGCAGTTTAGCTTAGCAGCTACGTTTTTGCATTCTTCAGACAATCAAACAAGTGTATTTAAGTGGGTGTCACCTACCTAGGCAAGCTATATACCATTTTCAAGGTACTGTACATGTCTTGTGATTAAAATGGTGCAAACTATTCCAAGATAGCATTAAAACGACGCTACAATCAACGCCGAAGTCTGACATACACAAACAAACAAACATTCACAAAGCTGCAGCGACTTGTTGAAAGTTGAATTCTACAACACCACCAATAGGATATATTTCCACAAAAATGATGTTCTTACTTCAGGGAAGAGTGATTAAGTGATATATTTAGTCCAAACCACTTTTTTCTTTCAAGAACCCCACAGAAATCCCCATAGGGCATTTTGTGGCGGCCATTGGCCATTTTGTGGTTCCACACCAAAAAAAAGACTTTTTTTTGTGTGATGATTTTTTTCCATAGAGATTTCCAAAAATATTGATCATCATTTTAAGCCTAGAATAAAAAAATAGTGTCATGATAGTGAGAAGCCATGAGGATAAGAAATTGGCCTTCCCCAGCCTTTCACTTATGATCCCTCTTTTTTTGCGTGGATATTGGCTTTTGGTCGTCATGGCTGCTAGTTCCCATTTGATGTTGTGTGGGAGTTCAGACTTTTGCAGATCGTAAATAATGTCTTCAGGGTAGGACTCAAGTCTAAGATGTACAAGTAGTCATCATTGGCTGCACCATAGAATGGTTTATATCCTCCGAAGAGGATGATGCGATCTCCCACCATGCAACAGTATACCTTGCAACTGCACATTGTGTGATAAGTGCTTAAACATGGAACATCCCCTTTGGACTGAACCTTCTCCCAGGTGAAGGTCGCTGGACTGAATTTCCACAGATCATTTAAGTGCTTGTTTTTGCTCCTGCCACCACCAAATATGTACAGCTCTCCATTGTAGGAAAAGGCTGAATGACCGTAGCGTTGTTCTGGAAGAGGCTGTGCAGAAGGCATGTTCAGCCAGCAGTTGGTCTCTGTGTCAAACACACTGATGGTGTTGTAGTGGATCCTATTGCCCCAGCCCCCAAATACAAACATCTTCGTCCCGATAATGGTGGCAGAGTGACGTGAAGAAGCCGGTGGTGGAGTTCCTCCGGTGTTATATAAAGACCAGACCATTGTGGTGGTGTCCAACTTGTAGGTGTCATTAAAGCATCCAGTCAGCTGGTTGTGTCCTCCATAGATAAACATGACCTTCCCCAAGACACAGGCTGAGTGGCCGTGCCTCCCCTTTGGAACATTCCCAGAAAAGCTGGGTTTGAGCATTCTGTGGGCGTCAAAATCAAATGCATAAAGCACCTTGCTGTTGTTCCCAGTGTCGGTAACGCAGAGGTAGATTAAATGGTCTATCAGCACAGCTGTGCGGCTACTGCGCATGGGTCGACCCACAAGGGGACGTTGTGCTCTTCCAGTTATCACTGGGGGCAACGTGATCCAGCACAAAGACACTGTGTTGAAGACATGCACTTCAGTCCAACACCTGGACTTGAGAAAGTCCCCTCTAAAGCAGTACACTTTGTGATTGACTGCTACCGCAGCATCATACGGTATCTCTGGACACCGGCTTCGAATGCTATCAATGCATTGAATGGGAGATTATCACGTTTTATCAGACCATTGAATGGGCGAAGTAGGCGAGCTACCGTCTACCCCGCGATTTGTCAGACCATTCATTGGGCGTAATCAGGAGCTGCTGACCTACCGATGGAGGCGGAGCAGTCCCCACAACAATATTTACGATTCTGTCCGTATCGGTACGTAACTCGAACGGCGCTGAGTAGGCACAGGCGAGCATCGCACCGCTCCGGACGGCAACTCAGTCGCCTTAGCTCCTTCGGTGGCCCGTCGCGGGGCTCCAGCTCGCCTGAGACTGCGCGCCTCCGTCATGGTCCGAAACCGAAACAACCAAAACCAAAACCGAAACTGAAGTATCTAAGTCATCTCCGTCGGTAGGTCAGTAGCTCCTGATTACGCCCAATGAATGGTCTGATAAATCGCGGGGTAGCTAGTAGGTCGCCTACTTCGCCCATTCAATGGTCTGATAGAACGTGATAATCTCCCATTCTATGCATTGATAGCATCCGAATCAGGTGCTCTGGAAGCCCTTTTAGCTGCACCGTCCAACGAAGCATTTCACACAGTAGTTTATACGTTTCACCCTGTAAAAGAATGCAGTCCTGAATAACTCGATTGAATGACTTGAAGGAATGTAGTACTACGCGTGACGTAGACATGATGTCACGTGTAGTCTACACCAAGTCTACACCAAATTGGTGTGTCGTAGATGACCGACGTCATAGACTGACCTGCAACTATACCAACTACTCTGGCAACTGCTACAGTGGTTATTGTCTCCGCCAGGCCGCATGTTTTCGTTCCCGTCCCGCTGTGTGTGTGTCCCCCTAGCCAAGCTAACATTGGTCAAGCTTCACATGACACGTGACAATATGTTGAAAGGGTGTGCTTTGATTGGCTAGCGAGACGCATGACAAAATACTTACCTATAAATAGGTGTGTCACTTCGAAACATTGTTCACATGTTTCGAAGTGACATCAGTGCCATCAGCCAAGCTAACATTTAGTCAGGGGATATTAGCAGAAAAAGTTCCAATCTTGGAATAAATTCCTTACCAAAAATCCTCACCAATGTGTGAGGATTCTATTTGTGTGTAAAGGTGTCTAGCAACACATCTCACAAAGACTGAAATGCAGTTTCCCTAGTTTCCCAGTTTCCCCACACCTATCCATCAGCCAAGCTAACATTGGTCGAGTGACACGTGACAATATGTAATTTTGACAGGATTAATGGAGAGTATCTCTTCCTCTCCGTCCGTCTCTATGTGTCCGTCTGAGAACACCCAACATTGGTCAAGCTGCATGTGACATCACATGCACGACCTCGGAGCACAGGTCTCCGCCAGCGGACCTGTGCTATTTTAACCAAAGGAAATCACTTACCCTATCTTTAATGACCTTCAACACCTATCCATCAGCCAAGCTAACATTGGTCAAGTGACACGTGACAATATGTAATATTGACAGGATTAATGGAGAGTATCTTTTCCTCTCCGTCCGTCTCTATGTGTCCGTCTGAGAACACCCAACATTGGTCAAGCTGCATGTGACATCACAATATGTTATATAAATAGGTAAGACAGGATCAATCAGGAACAGCACTTTCCAGTACAAATTACCCGACCGTGCGTGTGTGTCCGTCTGAGAACACCTAACATTGGTCAAGACCTGCCAGTGGCTGGCAGGTCTATATTACATATTCTGATGTAATATAAATAGCTTAGACAGGATCAATCAGGAACAGTACTTTCCAGTACAAACTGAGATCACAGCTGAGATCACACAATGCAACTAACTCCCAGTACGCGAACTGAAGAAGCAGCAAATCATCGTCTGAAGCTTGGTGTAGTAATAATGACTGTTCGATGGTTGATTTGATTGTGGTTGCTTACCACCTCTGTATCTCATTACTTATTGCTATAATAATAATATAATTGCTATGATACAGTAACATGTTCTATCTTTGGTAAGAATTAGAACATTTCTAGAAAACTATGGTTAAAGATAGGGTAAGTGATTTCCTTTGGTTAAAATAGCACGGGTCCGCTGGCGGAGACCTGTGCTCCGAGGTCGTGCATGTGATGTCACATGCAGCTTGACCAATGTTGGGTGTTCTCAGACGGACACATAGAGACATTTTCTAGTTTTATCTATAAATCTGTGTGTGTGTGTGTGTGTGTGTGTGTGTGTGTGTGTGTGTGTGTGTGTGTGTGTGTGTGTGCGCGCGCGCGTGTGCGTGTGCGTGTGTGTGTGCGTGTTGCTGTATACACATGGATTACAATTTATCTTTATGTACCCCCCCTTCTCTCTCTCTCTCCCATGTATACAGCTTTAGTGTGGTGCACATACAAGAAAGGTAGCATGCGGAGGCCTAAAGTGGCCTACAATGACGCCCTGAGGATACTACTTAGGGTCCCTAGATGGCATAGTGCCAGTCACTTGTTTGTAACGTGTGGAATCCACACATGTGAGGCTCTATAATGGCACTCTATGTATGGATTCATGTCTCCCCTGGATGAGTCCTGGCACAGTATTATTGAGGATTTCGGGGACATTTCTAACAATGGATCCGCATATGAGTGCAAATGTTCATTACTCACCAAACTCAATATAAAATAAAATCTGCTTAAACTAGACCATACCCATCGGGGGATATGAGCACTCAAAGTATGTGCAGTTTGGGTTATGCGCTGTGCACAGAAAGTATATTAGGGATGGAAAGTGACTTTATACTTGGTACCTGCAACACTCCCAATACACACGCGCGTGCCGTCGCCGCGTCGTGGAGCCACAGAGTACACACATAAACACCCGCGCAACAGTTCCAATAGCCGGAGCCGTCCCCCGTCACAAACACACACACACACACACGCACACGCTCATGCACACGCACGCGCATACACACCACGGTACATCCTCATGCGGCCAGAGTTGTCCCCCGTCGCGAACACACACACACACACACACGCACATGCACGTGCATACACACCACGGTACATCCTCATGCGGCCAGAGTTGTCCCCCGTCGCGAACACACACAGCCTTTGCGCGCATGCGACTTGGGCTCTCTTCGTTTGGGCTTGTTTTCATAGACCTGGTTGCTTGTTTCTCTCTCGAAACCTGGCAACCCTGTAAAAATGCATTCATCCCATAGGTTTGGGGGCTGTAACCACGACGACAGTCCCATCGCCGAACTCAGAATGTCGGCGTTGTTTGCAGCAAAACGCAAATAAACATGTTAAATTGTGGCAAAGAGAAAAAGGGTCTTATGTGCATATGCTAATGATCAATGGCCATGTGCAAATGGTGAGCAATTGCTTAAGCCACTGAGGAGAACCAAACAAGTCTGACTGATGACTGACTGATGACTGACTGATGACTGACTGATGACTGATATTTCTAAAAAGTATATGTAGGATATCAGCCGTACCAAGGCCTGCTTGTGGGACTCCAGGCTCCTAATAGCTGAAACTATAGGTTCAACTAAAAATGGTTATGTTCATCCTCCTCACTGTTATCGATGGCCCTCATAATGCAGCTGAAGCTCTTTTTCTTCAACAGCAACTGGACACTGATGGGATGAGAAGTTGACTGCATTATGCTGAGCTAAGGGGTGTGTAGGCTACCAGACTGGCTGGTTGACACTGAGGGAGGAGGAGAGGGGATAGCCACTAGGAGTGGGATGAGATACAGGACAATTATGGATAGAGGTGGTCAGAGTAGACTTGGAAGGGAGGGGAGTTTCTGTGACAATACCAGTGGTGTAAGGTAACTAAGTACATTTACTCAAGTACTGTACTTAAGTACAATTTTGAGGTACTTTTACTTTACTGGAATATTTCCAATTTCCAATACTTTTACTTCTACTCCACTACATCTCAGAGGCAAAATATGTACTTTTACTCCACTACAATTATTTGAAATCTTTAGTTACTAGTTACTTTTCAGATATAAATTATGATATTATGAAACATACATTAACCACTTTAGCCCTATTTTATACATAGTGTAGTACTATGTATTACTCACTTCACCCACTAAACTGATACAAGCTCACAAGCTTGTAGATCTGCTATTTTCAAATATTTTAGTACTTTTACTTTTGGTACTTTAAGTACATGTTGATATCAATACTTTTGTACTTTTACTCAACTAAATTTAGAATTCTGGACTTTAACTTGTAACAGAGTATTTCTACATTGCAGTATTGGTACTTTTACTTAAGTAAAGAATTTGCGTACTTTTTCCACCACTGGAATATCTGTAGGGTTATCTTAGGGATTTGGGTTAAACCCAAATTAAATACAAAGAGCTATATCAAAAAAGGAGATGATGGGCTATAGAGCCCTTATTGGACTAGAGAACTGACATTGACAAATATTATTGTATTTGTGCACTTGTATGATTTGTGCTACAGTAGCATTGGGACAGACCAGTAAGGTATAGTAGTTTGTTAGAAGGGGCTGCTTGCTGTGGTGTGGCATTATCCAAGGTGGGGTTACCCTTAGCAGCCTATCATTTGCTGCCCCCTTCTGGTGAGCACACGCTGAGGTTTGCTGTGAAATGTGTGTAGTGCAGGGGTGATGCAACTTTGATGATGGAGAGGGCCCCTATATTTCCGCACTTACTCCAGGGGGCCACATTGCATATACTGTCGGGCAGACACCTCTTATCTCCGTATTTTAACTTTTTTGGCCATTCTATGTCACACGTTTTTTTTGCTACTTTTGAATTGGAATCCTGAAATCTTTTTTTGTTATTTTTGAATTAGAATCCTGAAAAGTAACGTTTTTATTTAATTTCAAACGCATTTATTTATTTAACCTTTATTTCACCAGAGAAATCACATTGAGACTAGTGTCTCTTTTACAAGTGTGCCCTGGCCAAGAGAAGAGGCAAATAAAATGTTACACAGCTCTGCCAGTAACGACAATACAGGACATAACAAAACAAAGACAAACATGACATCCGTAATACCAAAGACCTACTACCAATAGCACCAATACAGACTATTTAAAATATTAATAACAACAATACATCATAAAACTAATAAACTAATATAAGACTAAGATCACAGCAATTGCTACTTGTCAAAGCAGGAGCAATGGTTGGAGAATGTGCCCATGGCAATCCTCTTAAAAGACACTAGAGGGATCAATGAAGCCAATTTTAATCTGGTCTGTAGATCGTTCCATGACCAAGGCCCAAAAAACGCAAGGTTTTTTTTCCCTGCCTCAGATTTAGTAGTGGGTACGACATAGCGCATCCAGGCATTCGATCTGAGGTTAAGCGAATTTTGGACAAGATTAAATTTTGAACAAATGTACGAGGGGGAATTTCCGAGAATGGCTTTATAAATAAAAGTGTACCAATGTAGCAACCTGCGAGATGCTAAGGAGGACCACCCTACTAGGGAATACAGAATACAATGATGTGTCCTATAGGTGGAGCTGGTAATGAACCTCAACGCAGCATGATAAAGGGGATCAAGTCTACCCAATATTGAGGGACAGGCGAATCGATACACAATGTCGCCATAGTCGAGTTGCGACATAAACAGGCCAGTGACCAGCCTTTTCCTTGAAGCAAAAGAAAAACAGGACTTCATTCTATAAAAGAAGCTTACTGTGAATTTTAACTTCTTAATCAACGCTTCAATGTGATGATTGAAGTTTAACTTGTTATCCAACCAAATTCCCAGATATTTGTAAAGCACCACCCATTCGATGGTTACTCCTTCCAAGGTGGTGATATTTGGGGGGATAATGTCAGCTCTATTTGGAGTAAATAGCATGGCCTTGGTTTTTTGGCCGTTTAATAGCAATTTGCTATTTACCAATTCATGCTGCAATGAGACAAAATCTGAGGCCAAGTTTGAAACTGCTACATCAAAAGAAGGAGCACAAGAGTACAGAATTGTGTCATCGGCATACATATGATACTTACAATGCTTAGATTGACTACAAATATGATTGACATACAAGAGAAAAAGCAATGGACCAAGAATGGAACCTTGGGGGACTCCTTTCTCAAGGGTGATGGAATCAGAAATGGTATCACCAAATTTGACACACTGTGTGCGGCCAACTAAATAGTTTTTGAACCAACCAAGCACATTTTGGCAAAAACCAGCTTTAGAAAGGACCTTGAGCAGTACGTGAGGATCCACGGTATCGAAGGCCTTACTCAAATCAATGAATAAGGCCGCACAAAAAGATTTCTTACCCAGGGCTGCCCTGATGTCGTCGATAACATTAAGGCATGCCGTTACAGTGCTATGTTTTGCTCGAAAACCTGACTGCATGGGGTTCAAAATAGAGTATGAATCAAGAAAAACCTTTACCTGATTTGATACTTGGCCCTCTAAGATCTTTGCCAAGGTGGAAAGGTTAGAAATGGGCCTGTAATTGTTTACATCACAAGGATCGCCAGCCTTGAGAAGAGGGGAAACATTTGCTTGTTTCCACTCTTCAGGTAGACTTTGAGTGGCTAAGGAGATATTGAACATATCAGTGACAGGTTGAGCAATGATAGCCGATGATAATTTTAGGAAAAAAGGGTCAAGGCCGTCTGGGCCTGCAGATTTTTTAGGGTCTAAGGTAGACAGGGCGTGTAGAACATCCGATACCAGGATGGGAGAAAAGTCAAAAACAGAAACAGAAACAACAGATGAGTCAACGTTATCATCATGGGCGTCTTGATGAGGAGCATTGGCAGTTTGCTCATCAAAAATGTGTCCCGCCCTTTTAAAATGCGAATTGAAAGCATTTGACATGATTTTTTTATCAGAAATAAAGGACTCGCCCACCCGAATCTTAGGCGGGGGGCCTGCTGCTCCTTTCTGTTGCAGGGATTTGACTACTCTCCAGAAGGTACAATGATTGCTAGAGGTATCAGTAGTGAGAGATAAATAATGTTCCGATCTTAACTTCCTGGTGAGGACCGTACATTTATTTCTCAAGACACGAAACAGAAGCCAATCATGACTTGAATTAGACTTTCTTGCAAGTGACCATTGTCTATTTCTTTCATGAATCAGATCAGCCAGGTCCCTAGAGAACCAGGGATTTGCACGGTTCTTAATTCTGATTTTTTTGAGAGGTGCATGTTTATTCATCAGGTAGAGAAACTGTTCGTGAAAGAACCGAAAGGCCTCATCCATTGATGGAATTAAGGACATGCGAAACCAATCAACTGCAGCCAAATCATGAAGAAAGGCTTGTTCAGAGAAGTGTTTAAAGCAGCGCCTGATGACAGTCAGGCCTTTGGTTTTGGGCAGCTTAGTGTTTCTGACACATGCAATAGCACAGTGGTCACTCAAGTCATTTGCAAACACACCAATTGAGGCATATTTGTGCGGTGCATTTGTTAGAATAATATCAATCAAAGTGTCACCATCCGGTCTGGCAGGGTTTAATCTAGTGGGGCTATGGATGATCTGTGTTAAATTTAGGGAATCACATTGCTGTTTAAAACTAGCAGATTTATCAGTCAACCAATCCCAATTCAGATCAGCGAGAAGGGCAATCTCGGAACTAGTACACTTAGAAATTAAGTCTACTAGGTTTCCCATAGCTTCACTAGATGCAGAAGGAGGCCTATAACAGCAGATAATAGTCAAAGGAGAGTTAGCCACAACTATCTGGACGGCTAAAAATTCAAACTGCCTAGGTATAGTTACAGAATGAAGAACAGACCCTTGAAATCTATCAGAGATGTACAGAGCAACTCCCCCACATCTGCCTTTACGATCGGTTCTATAGATATTATAGCCAGGCACACGAACCACATTATCAGTAGTGCCAGGTTTTAACCAGGTTTCTGAAACCGCGACCACATCAGGCTTGGCTATTTCAAACCAACAACGAAAAGTGGGCAATTTAGGCACCAGGCTTCTAGCATTAAAATGGAGGAAGCCTAGGCCATGTCTACAGCTAAAATCATGGGGGGTAGACAACATTGGTAGGGCCTCAATATTTAGTTATATTACATTACATTACAGTCATTTAGCAGACGCTTTTATCCAAAGCGACTTACAATAAGTGTATTCAACATTGGTAGGGAACGAAACTACTAATCACCAGAAGTCTTAAGTGCATTCTCTTCTAAAACAAGCAACTAAGAGTATACCTAGCGCTACGGTAAAAGTGCAGTATATCAGCAACCAACTTTCTTGCCAGCCCAGGAGAACTATCCCTATATTTCCTGAGGGCATACCTGTTGGATTTGCTCGCTGCTTTTAATTGTACGCATTATGAACTTGTATTTGAGATTGCTACGATATTTTTTTTTTCTTTTTGCCTGCTGATTGTGGTGTCTCTGGGTATTTGTTAGTCCTCTGAGGGTGACATAATTATGTACAATTAAAGATATAGCCCTATAGAATAAAGGAAAACAGAGCTGTGTAACAAAGCAACTTTGCAAACACGTATACTAAGTACAAAACTTAAAAAAGAACTAACTGACAAACTGAACAATTGTGCTTTTGCTGTTGCAGAACATATATTTACATATAAACAAAGGTAACTTACAAAATGTCACTGTAAAGAAACATTATTACAATGTTTACATGTGGTGTGGGGTAAACCAAACCGTCTTTGGCCTGTGGATGATAACAAAAGACAGAACCTTTGAATCGTGCTCAAGTGCTCAGGAATGCTTTGCCTTTTCTTGCACTTCTCTCCAGTGGTGGAAAAAGTACTCAAATGTTTTACTTAAGTATCAATACTGTAATGTAGAAATACTCTGTTACAAGTAAAAGTCCGGAATTAAAAATGTACTTGAGTAAAAGTACAAAAGTATTGGTATCAAAATGTACTTAAAGTACCAAAAGTAGAAAGTACTCACTACACATTTCAAGTTTTCAATTGTATAAAAGTTTCACAATCGCATCGCGACGCATTGTGAACTTGTAGATCTGCTATTTTAAAATGGCCGAAATGTATATAGGGTTTAAGTGGTAAATGTATGTTTTGTAATAATGATCAAAATCTAGTAAAGTACAATATTTTGATCCGAGATGTAGTGGAGTAAAAGTAAAAGTATTGTAAATTGGAAATACCCAAGTAAAGTACAAATATCTAAAACAGTACAGTACTTGTACTGTACTAAATGTACTTAGTTACTTTCCACAACTGCTTCTCTCCAACCGACTGACCTTGTGGGTGCAAAGACCTGAGTCTTTAGGCTCAACCTTAGTACTTTAGTAGTGTTTGTTCTTAGCGTATACATGCCTGTTGACTGAGATCAATAGAGTCATTTTCAGCAATCTGGAGGATTAGCCCGCTTCACTGACTACTGATATGACACAAGCTGAAGAGACACAGTCCAGTCAGCGTGTTGCTTCCTATGAGTCTCAAGGGAAGATGACCATTTTATAATGAGGCGAATGATAGTGCCAGGCTCTGAAAAATCACACCATAAGCCATGGCATCGTCATCATTAGTCATCATGCCTGCAGTCTGCAGAAAGCGGTCATGTCTCAGACTGAAGTCTTTCATTTGCCTTGTTTTGTTTTTTTACTTGGACATCTAATTTAAATTGAGCAATACAAGTTTAATTAAAAAAGAAGAAAAAAGAAAAAGAAAAGAAAATAAGTGTTTTTCTGAAGATGAATGGCCTGAAATCTGGGTTCAGTAATAGTACAGTAAGTATTTTCACACCTCACAAGAAAGAAAGAAAGAAAGAAAGCTTAAATAAAAAGCATTCTCATTTCTAAGTTCAATATATGAAAACAATACTTCCATGTTCCTTAATCAGTCTGATATTTTTTACACTTGTACAGCTTGTTTAGAGCTCAAAAGCGGGGGCATTTTCTTTTGATTTGGGAAAAGGGGTCTTTAACCCTGTTTTTTGCATTAAATGGGGAGCCTTTAACTACATTTTCTCCAGATAAAGATGGTGGCTTTAAGATGTTGTTCTATAAGACAGTTGGAGCATTAATTGTGTGAAGTTTTGAGCACACCACTAGAAGGCACTGATGAACCGTAATGATTGACAAATGACTTGCTCCAAGTCTGTGAATAGTCTATTAATGTTGTTTCAGAAACTCTGATTCAAACTATTGATATTTTTGTCAAAAGGGGTACTGGCATGATCGCCCTTTGTGGTCATTAACCACTTCCAACCTGGGGTGCACATGCAGGTTTTGGGCATGTAATTATGGGTGAAAATGTATTATATTTATATATTTTATTATATATTTTTAAAGTGAACATTTGTAACTCAGATCTTTGCTTCTGGGGGGTCCCTGGAACATAATATTTTATATCAGTGGTTCTAAAACTTTTCCATGTCAAGGACCCCCCAAAATGATATTTGGCCGCCCGACCCCCATCTCTAACTAATTTTGTTCCAGGGACCCCCCCAGATGCAAAGATTTGAGTAAATTTGTTTGTAAATAATGATATGTATTCAAAGATTTGCACAAAATGTTTGAGATTTTTCAAAAAATAGCCAAAGTACAAAATATGGACAAAGTTGTTACACAGATGCGTTCCCTCGTGTACATTTACTTGATAACAATTTGGTCGATTGTGATTTTAAAAAGGGGTGCAATATTTTGGAAACTATTAGGCTGCCTGTGGATTTAATCCTTGCAGACACATATCCACAGGTTACACTCAGAGTATAATACAGCATGGCTAAAATCATGTCTCTGACACTGATTGAATATTTAATAGCCCAGGCCAGACCGAAGGAAGCTATCTTAGGCCTACTTGGGTCAAATGGCTTACAATAAGTAGGCCCCTAGGCTACTGCCATGTCAAGCAATTTCTAAGGCAGCTTAATTCTAAATGCCAAGACATACTGTTATGTGTAAAACAGTACTTTTAAAACAAAGCATTTGCCTGGTTCATTATACTCTTGTTCTTAGACAAAAGGACAGTAATTTCTAAACTATATTCTGTCATTTCTAGTTTATATGAGATGAAAGTTCACCGTTCACATTCAATTTAAATGCTATAATGGGCTCCCAATGCATGATGAGTAATACAGTAGTAATACTAATAATACTACTACTACTACTACTACTAATAATAATAATAACTAGAAAAAGTGCTCCTCGGAGCACAACTCTCCGCTGTTGGGAATGTTGGGAATGTTCTATCTGTATAAGTGTCCTATCCGTCCTGTCTGTATAAGTGTCCTATCCCTCCTGTCTGTATAAGTGTCCTATCCGTCCTGTCTATGTAAGTGTCCTATCCGTCCTGTCTGTGTAAGTGTCCTATCCGTCCTGTCTGTGTAAGTGTCCTATCCAATTGTTACAGTATCCGCCATTTCTCAACCATTTCGTGATTGTTCCTGTCTTACCTCACTCTTACCAGACTTGTGTTGGGAATGTTGGGAATGTTCTAATTCTTATGTTCTAACTGTCCTATCCATCCTGTCTGTATAAGTGTCCGATCCGTCCTGTCTGTATAAGTGTCCTATCCGTCTGTATAAGTGTCCTATCCGTCTTGTCTGTATAAGTGTCCTATCCGTCCTGTCTATGTAAGTGTCCTAGCCCTCCTGTCTGTGTAAGTGTCCTATCCCTCCTGTCTGTATAAGTGTCCTATCCGTCCTGTCTGTATACTGTAAGTGTCCTATCCGTCCTGTCTGTATACTGTAAGTGTCCTATCCGTCCTGTCTGTGTAAGTGTCATATCCCTCCTGTCTATGTAAGTGTCCTATCCGTCCTGTCTGTGTAAGTGTTCTATCCGTCCTGTCTGTATAAGTGTCCTATCCGTCCTGTCTGTATAAGTGTCCTATCCCTCCTGTCTGTATAAGTGTCCTATCCGTCCTGTCTGTGTACTGTAAGTGTCCTATCCGTCTGTGTAAGTGTCATATCCCTCCTGTCTATATAAGTGTCCTATCTGTCCTATCTGCCAATTATGTATCAGCCATGCAGCCATTTCGTGATGGTTCCTGTCTTACCTCACTTTGACAGTGGCACAGACACTGTCAAAGTGACGCCATGTATTTATACAGTATTTCACTGTATTGTCACGTGTCACGTGAGGCTTGACCAATCGGTGTGTCATATTTAGAAAGTGAAAACAATACTCTCCTGCGGAGAGTAATAATAAGGGTAATAATAATAATAATAATAACTAGAAAAAGTGCTCCTCTGAGCACAACTCTCCGCTGTTGGGAATGTTGGGAATGTTCTATCTGTATAAGTGTCCTATCCGTCCTGTCTGTATAAGTGTCCTATCCCTCCTGTCTGTATAAGTGTCCTATCCGTCCTGTCTATGTAAGTGTCCTATCCGTCCTGTCTGTGTAAGTGTCCTATCCGTCCTGTCTGTGTAAGTGTCCTATCCAATTGTTACAGTATCCGCCATTTCTCAACCATTTCGTGATTGTTCCTGTCTTACCTCACTCTTACCAGACTTGTGTTGGGAATGTTGGGAATGTTCTAATTCTTATGTTCTAACTGTCCTATCCATCCTGTCTGTATAAGTGTCCGATCCGTCCTGTCTGTATAAGTGTCCTATCCGTCTGTATAAGTGTCCTATCCGTCTTGTCTGTATAAGTGTCCTATCCGTCCTGTCTATGTAAGTGTCCTATCCCTCCTGTCTGTATAAGTGTCCTATCCGTCCTGTCTGTATACCGTAAGTGTCCTATCCGTCCTGTCTGTATACTGTAAGTGTCCTATCCGTCCTGTCTGTGTAAGTGTCATATCCCTCCTGTCTATGTAAGTGTCCTATCCGTCCTGTCTGTGTAAGTGTTCTATCCGTCCTGTCTGTATAATCTGTATAAGTGTCCTATCCGTCCTGTCTGTATAAGTGTCCTATCCGTCCTGTCTGTATAAGTGTCCTATCCGTCCTGTCTGTGTACTGTAAGTGTCCTATCCGTCTGTGTAAGTGTCATATCCCTCCTGTCTATATAAGTGTCCTATCTGTCCTATCTGCCAATTATGTATCAGCCATGCAGCCATTTCGTGATGGTTCCTGTCTTACCTCACTTTGACAGTGGCAAAGACACTGTCAAAGTGACGCCATGTATTTATACAGTATTTCACCGTATTGTCACGTGTCACGTGAGGCTTGACCAATCGGTGTGTCATATTTAGAAAGTGAAAACAATACTCTCCTGCGGAGAGTAATAACAACAGTAATAATAATAATAAAGGAATACACAGGGAAACCATTCATAAAAGCTATAATAAAAATGTAGCTGTCAAAAATACAGATCGGTGTTGATGGTGAGCCTATCACAATTTACAGTATATATTCTCAAGAAGAAAACCTGGTTCTTAATTAGTTGTTGTTGTTCTTTCCTTTCAGTGTAACACTCTCTATATCCACCCCTCCTCCCCACACACACACACACACACACACACACACACACACACACACACACACACACACACACACACACACACACACACACACACACACACACACACACACACACACACACACATCATCTCATCTCATCTCTATTCCCCAGACGGCCCTTGTCAAGACAACAGACCCGACAGGCCGGTTCTCACGCTCATCCTCCTTGATTGATTTCCAGGGAGCGATCACCGGGGCAGGCCTTTAGGACGGCTGGCCGAGCTGCAGAGCACTTGGCCCGGGTACAGCGGGGTCTGGCCTTCCCCCGTGGGGGTCGGATGGATGGATGATTCTCTCCGATCTCTTATCAGCAACAACAGCAGCAGCTTCGATTGGGGGCGGGGGCGGGGTGAATACTCTCAAGCGCGAGCGCGTGCGTGTGTGCGCATACGCTGGCAGCTCGGAAATGGGTTCACACGCACGCCAGATCGGAGATCAAAATCTTTCTTTTCGCCCTTTCTTTTTCACCACCAGGCGTTGCCAGATTTTGTGAGAGACATAAGCAACCAGGTCTAGGAAAAAAAAAAGCACAAAAGAAGCAAAATAGGCCATTATGAACACTTTAAACCTTTACACTGTTGTATACATGGAAAATAGCCGATCTACACCTCACCCGTTGTGAGCTTGTAGATCTGCTATTTTTCATATATTCTTGAAATACAATGTGGAATATTTGAAAGATCTTTGAAACAGTCTAACAACACAAATCTGGTAGGCCTAAATAGGCTATAGCGGTATAGCCTATTCATTTGGGGGTCCATGGCATGATGACATGAACATATTTGAGAACCACTGGTTAAAATAATTTAAAAAATGTGAAGCAAGCCCAAATAAGCAACTAGACTTTAGAAACAAGCCCAAAAAACAAGCAACCCGCAACTACCAATATTTACAAGCAACTTCAGAGAAAAACAAAGCCCAACGTCGCTTATAATAAGCGGACATGGCAACACTGTTCAACACGCGTCAGTTATGCTTGGGAGATAATGACACGCACGCACGCACGCACACACGCAAACAAAGGGAAGGGACCCCCAAGTTATTCCCACCATTTAATGCAATAATCACACAGTTCAAACAGGCTGAAGCGGTTATTAGCAGCATGATGTGTATCTGAATCCCCATTGGACCTCTCTGTTGTTCCTGATCACACCGCCACACATTCAGCACAACTATAGGTCTACACAGCACTGTTTCCCAAACGGTGGACCGGGACCCATTTGTGGGTCACGAATAAATATTACCTTTTTTCATTTCCTATATATATCAATATTATTTTAAAAATATATTTTTTAAAGTTAATGTTTAAACAAGAATCAATTAAACACAATTCTAACATTTTTCAAACGCACTTCATAAATAAAAAGAAAGAAATCGAATAGTTTCCTTAAAACATTTTTTTTTTTTAAAAGTTTAAGAACTAGTGAAAATAGCAGATCTACAAGCTTGTAACTTGTAGATCTGCTATTTTCAATAGTTTGGGTCCCGAGTAAAACAAATCTAATTTCTCTATTGAGTCTTGAGCTAAAAGGTTTGGGTACTGACCTACAGAATATAGATAAGATATAATATATATCTTATCATGACTGTTAAAGAAGCCAATGGAATCTGATCTTTAGACACTCTTGAGCAGAGGTATAAATATGTTCTAAATACATCCCTGGCCCCATATCTCTCAGCCTGGAGGGGCAATATTGTCTTGTTGGAAATGAAGCTCATCTCCAATGACATTTGAAGAAGACAGAAAACAAAAATAGTCAAATAAAATCTCTGTCATCTCTGTCATTTTAAATTTCTTTGGCCATTCAAAAATAGCAGATATACAAGCTCATAGCGCGGCAGATCTGCTACTTTTTGAAAAATCGTGAAAATGTGTGCAAATCTTTCAATATATATTTTTATATAAATGTATTCATATAAATGTTGTTTCAGATCATGCAGAGACATTTAGTTATTTGAATATTAAGGATGCATCTGCAGAGTTAATCTAATTTAATCATTTTAACACTCATTATCATATACTAAACTAATTGAACAAAGGTATAGGCCTAACAGCCTTAAAAAAAAAAGTTATCCAGGACACCAATTAGACAATTTGCCTCAACAGCCACAATTGGATAGCTTCATTGTAACAATGCGGTTAAAATGAATTTTAAAAAATATGGAATTCTGCGAGGCATAATACATTTATGGGTCTCGATTCCACCGGTGTGTGTTTTACTGTCCTTCTGTAATCTGTTTTCTCTTGCACTGGCTGTGTCTGATGATGATGATGATGATGATGATGATGATGATGATTATGATGATAAGAAGTCAAGGAGGACCCGGCTGATAACGAGTGGGAAATTTGGGGGGGTAGAGAGAGAGAGAGAGAGAGAGAGAGAGAGAGAGAGAGAGAGAGAGAGAGAGAGAGAGAGAGAGAGAGAGAGAGAGAGAGAGAGAGAGAGAGAGAGAGAGAGAGAGAGAGGGGGAGAGAGTAAAAGAGAGAGAGAGGGGGTAGAGAGAGAGAGAGAGAGAGAGAGAGAGAGAGAGAGAGAGAGCGCGAGCGAGCGACCTTGGGGATAAAAACAAAGCACGCATGCTGCCACACAGACTGTCCTCCCTCTCATCACCTCCAGCTCTCCTCTCCCCTCGTCAACAACGGGACCGTCCGTCCGGAGAGCCTCTCCTCTCCTCTCCTCCGTGTCTCTCTCTCTCTCTCTCTCTCTCTCTCTCTCTCCATTCATCACCTCTCTTCATCAACTTCTTCAAAGTGCTTCTTGGAGGGAGAACTCTCTCTCTCCGGTGAGCCGTGGTCCGTCATGCCTCGGGGATTCTTGGTGAAGAGGACCCGGCGCGGCTCGGCGTCGTACCGGGCACGGAGCAACGACTCAACAACGACAACGGCACTAATATATGACATCAACGACAACGGCAGCAATAACAGACCCGATGACACTGACACTGACACTAGGGCTGAAGCAGAGCCGGTAACGGCAGACGCGGAGCGTCTCCGGTCGCTCAGACATCATCTCCGTGACACCGGCGAGGTGTCCCCCATGTCCACGGGACGTGGGGGACACCTCGCCGGTGTCACGGAGCCGTGGAGCGTCGCTATGCACGTGGAGTCTGGAGCGCTGGAGGCGGAGGAGGCGGACCGACGCGCGCAGCTGCCGGAGAGCGAGGACCGGCCGCCGCCGCCGGTTATGACCGAGGTGGACGTTCTGACCCCCGGGTTCTCTGCCCTTCATCGTCCCCCTTGTTGCGACCCCACTCTGACGGACCCCTACAGGTGAGAGATCTGTTGGGACTATTATAGCCTATACCAGTGGTTTTCAACCTTTTTTTTTTTGCGTCAAGGACCCCCAAATTGACACACATTAGCCCAGGGAAAAGATATGCCAGGGACCCCCATAAGAGAAGATTTTTTTTACGGCTCTAGCAGTGATTCTCAACCGTTTTAATTTCAAGGACCCCCAGTTTGACATGCATTAGGCTACGGACCCCCATTTAATGGCATTTCTATCTCTGGGACTCCAATTTATATAAAATCAATGTTAATTTAACTCTGAGAGTTACAGACCCATAAGGGTCCATTTGGTTGCTATCCATCATTTAGCTGGGGACCCCCTGGAACTCCCTCAAGGACCACTGGTTGAAAACCACTGGCCTATACCATGCAATTCTGTGTGAGTCCCTAAGTAAATGTAAATAGATAGGCCTAATACATATGTGAATAGGTCTAGAGCAGGGGTCTTCATCGTTTTCAGCGCAAGGACCCCCTAGCTGAGTGAGAGATGAAGCAGGGACCCCCTCTATATTGTATCAAATTGTGTTTTAGATTCAACTTTTATTGTTCTTTTTTCCCTCTACACCTGAAACCTCTTTGCCAAAAATAGCCCATCTACAAGCTCACAATGCCTCATCAGAAAAAGGGATGATAGGGTTCAAATGGTTAAGGTACAAAAAGAAAATCAGATCACACAAAGATTTGGCGGACCCCCTGTAGTAACTCTGAGGACCCCCTAGGGGTCCCGGACCCCCTGTTGAACACCCCTGGTCTAGAGTCTGTTTTTAATATTGTTTAATATTGTGTTATTTTTCTTTTGTTGGTCTCTTTTTTTTATGTAAAGAGCTTTGGGCTGCATTTGATGTCATGAAAAGTGCTGTACAAATAAAGTGTATCATTACTATTATTATTATTATTACAGCCCCATCAAGCCGGTCGGCACCAGACTGCCGGAGCAGCAGCACGAGGAGGACGAGCAGGAGGAGAGGAGACTGTCGCTGTTCCCCACCGGCCGGGGAACGACGACGACGACGACGGGTGACTCCTCGCCCCCGCCGGTGTCAGAGGAGCTCCCGACGGAGCTGCCTTTCCTCCTGAGCTCCACGCAGCCGTCTGTGGTGTCCGCCTCCATCGAGAGGCTCCTGGCGAGCAGCCGCCGCCATCACCTCCACCACCACCTCCACCAGCACCACCACGGCCACGCACTGCCGTTCGAGAGCGAGAAATATGAACCGCACCACGCTCTGCACCTGTTCCCTCCGCTGACGCTGCTGAACCAACACCAGCAGCAGCACCAGCAGCAACATGCGGCGAAAAAGCGCTCGTTCCTGGAGCAGCAGGACCCCCAGCAGCGCGCGGCGGCGCACAACAGCAGACCCGCCGCCAAGAAGGTCAAGGTCAGTGGTGGAAAGTAACTAAGTACATTTACTTAAGTACTGTACTTAAGTATTTTTTTTTTTTAGGTATTTATACTTTACATGAGTATTTCCAATTTCCAATACTTTTACTTCTACTCCACTGCATCTCAGAGGCACATATTGTACTTTTACTCCACTACAATTATTTGAACACTTTAGTTACTAGTTACTTTTCAGATATAAATGATTACATTATAAAACATACAATAACCACTTTAGTCCTATTTTATTCCTCGGCTATTTGAAAATAGCCGATCTACAAGCTCACAATCGCGACGCGTTGTGAGCTTGTAGATCTGCTTTTTTCAAACATTTAGTACATTTACTTTTGGTACTTTAAGTACATTTTGATACCAATACGTTTGTACTTTTACTCAACTACATTTTAATTCCAGACGTTTACTTGTAACAGAGTACTTCTGCATTGCAGTATTGATACTTTTACTTGTAAGTAAAACATTTGAGTACTTTTTCCACCACTGGTCAAGGTGAACCGAAAGTTGAGCTTCGAAGACGAGGTCACGACCTCTCCGGTCCTGGGGCTGCGCATCAAGAAGGAATGCCCCGAGATGCTCAGGAGGCAGCAGCAGCAGCAGCAGCGGGACAAGGCCTCCGGGGGCAACAACAAGCCGCTGGGGGAGTTCATCTGCCAGCTCTGCAAGGAGGAGTACCCCGACCCTTTCTCCCTGGCGCAGCACAAGTGCTCCCGGATAGTGCGCGTGGAGTACCGGTGTCCCGAGTGCGACAAGGTCTTCAGCTGCCCCGCCAACCTGGCCTCGCACCGCCGCTGGCACAAGCCGCGTCCGGTCAACGGGGAGGCCCAGGGCGGGAAAAACAACAGCAACAGCAACAACAACAGCAGCAAGACCCCGGCGGTGACGGAGGAACGGGCGCGCGATCGGCAGCAGTCCCTGGAGACGGAGGGCAAAGAGAACGAGCTGCTGCGGGTCAACGGGAATCAGCACCTCGGCGCGCTGGACAGCTCCCGTCTCCGGCGAGAGCCCTCCTCTCTGCTGCTCCTCCATGGCAGGTCTATTATTTGAGATAATCAAGAGATTATTATTATTTATTTTGATGCATAGTTGTCAGAATCTTTTCCGTTCATTTGTATGAACGAATTTGTAGAAAAAAATAGCCGATCTGCAAGCTCACAATGGACCCATTGTGAGCTTGTTTTAGCCATATAGGCTAGGCTAGTAGCCTACATTTATTTTGATTTTTTGTCTGTTTTTGTCGGTCATTTGTCTGTCATTTCTATTGGAAGTTATTTGTTATAGCCAGTGGTGGAAAAAGTACTCACATTTTTTACTTTAGTAAAAGTATCAATACTGCAATGTAGAAATACTCCATTACAAGTAAAAGTCCGTTATTCAAAATTCACTTGACTGAAAGTACAAAAGTATTGGTATCAAAATGTACTTAAAGTACCAAAAGTAAAAGTACTCATTATGCAGAATGTCCAATTTCACAAGTTTTCAAATGCATACAAATCTTTTCAAAATAGCAGATCTGCCATTGTGAGTTTATAGATTGGCTATTTTCAAATGGCCGAAATGTATATAGGCTGAAGTGGTTAGTGTAAGTTTTGTAATAATAATCTACAAAGTAACTATAACTAAAGTTTTCATATAATTGTAGTGGAGTAAAAGTACAATATTTTCCTCTGTAGAAGTAAAAGTACTGAAAATTGGAAATACCCAAAATTGTACTTAAGTACAGTACTTGAGTAAATGTACTTAGTTACTTTACACCACTGGTTATAGCCTATATGCGTTTTGCATTTTTTGTTTAAGCCTATAAGAATGTAAAAGAAGAAAGACAAATATCTCTTTCTATTCATACGTTCAATGTTCAATGCCAAAAACACAATTCAACCTTTAATCGCCAACTAAAATGTCACGCTCGTCACAACCATATAACTTTATTGTCACAATCCCCCACAGGTCTCGAGACAGTCCTGACGGCGGCGACAGCCTGGCGCCCCCTCCCCACTACGACTCGTCTGCCCCCCGTTACTCCACAGACAGCTGTCTGGACCTGCAGCAGCAGCAGCAGCATGTGAGAGCGGCGGACAGCCCTCCCTCCAGCCTCCTGATGCTGACCAGTGGTCCTTCTCCTCTGGAGGAGCGCTGCGCCGACCAGCGGCCGCTGTCCCTGCCCCTTCCCCTTCCCCTTCCCCCTCCCCCTCCTCCTCCTCAGCTCCCGTCGTTCGTCCAGTCGTTACCGGGGGAGGAGGTGTACGAGTGTCGGTACTGTGGCAAGAAGTTCCGCCGACAAGCCTACCTCAGGAAACACCTCGCGGCGCACGAGCTGTCGGCGTCTTCGTCTCCTCCGCCTCTGTACGGGGCTCAGCCGCAGCCGCAGCAGCAGCAGCAGCAGCAGCAGCAACAGCAGCAGCAGCAGCAGAAACAGCAGCAGCAGCAGCAGCAGCAGCAGCAGCCGCGCGACGTCCTCGGTGGCGACAACAACAGCGCAACTCAGATCTTCCCGACGTGCCACCTGTGCGGCGCCCGCTTCCCTTCGGCCGAGATCAAGGACAAGCACCGCCTGTGGCACGCCATGAGGGACGAGATGCTGGCGGGGACCTTGGCGGGTCTCAGGCCGGAGCTTCTCCTCCACCATCACCACCACCACCACGTCGCGCACAACATGGAGGAGAGTGGCGGCGGCGAGCACGAGCACGAGCAGCAGATCTTCACGTGCAAACACTGTCCGTCCACGTTCTACAGCTCCCCGGGCCTCACGAGGCACATCAACAAGTCTCATCCCACCGAGAACCGGCAGGTCATGCTCCTACAGATGGCCGTCAGACCGTGACACAAACATCCTGAGCTTAATTAGGCTAGTTGCGGTGGTTCTCGAACTTTTGCTTTTCAAAGACCGCCCCTCAAGGCCAATCCACGCCAATGCAACTCCTTGCAACATTCGGTTTGATTCGGTCTGGCCTTTGACTCTGACAGTACACAAACGGAACCAAATGGACCCGCTAGGGTCCATTTGGTTCCGTTTGTGTACTGTCAGAGTTACACACTCGTAAGGGTCAATTTAGTGTTATTTTCCTATCACACATTAGCAAATCATGAATAACTGTTGATCTTATTGCTCATGTAGAGGTCTGTTTACCTAGCATACAATTTATATCAATTATGTTGTGATAGCACTGTGTGGATAACAGTGCTGTATTCATTATTATTATTATAGTATTAACAGATTCACAAAACACGTAGAGTGGCCGGGTAGAGTGAACTGGAAACCGCAAGGTTCCCAGTTCGATCCCGGGCTGGGGCGCTCCCCCAGAGTCAGTGTCGAAGTGTCCTTGAGCAAGACGCTGAACCCCTAATTGCTCCCGATGAGCAGGTTGGTGCCTTGCATGGTTTCCACCGCCATCGGTGTATGAATGTGTGTGTGTGAACGGGTGAATCTAATGCACAATCTATGTAAAGCGCTTTGGATAAAAAGCGCTTTATAAATGCACCATTTACCATTTTTACCATTTAGGTTGTAATTCACTTTTACAACATCATTGGTTTGGTTCCAATGAGGGATTTGTGCAAATAGGGCTGAAAACGTTTGAAGGGGATGATGGTCAGAGTTCTAGTCTAAGGAACGCCGTTCATGGTCCTGCAGCAGATCCTGCAGCGCTGTCCATGGTTCTGATGCGGAACCAGTAGCGCTGTCCATGGTTCTGAACATGTAGTGCTGTCCATGGTTCTGAACATGTAGCGCTGTCCATGGTTCTGATCCGGAACCTGTAGCGTTGTCCATGGTTCTGAACATGTAGTGCTGTCCATGGTTCTGATCCGGAACCTGTAGCACTGTCCATGGTTCTGAAGTGGAGCCTGCCAGTCACTGCCAAAAGACGATCGGTTCTCAAACTTTTTTAATTTCAAGGACCCCCACAGAGTTACAGAATTAACACAGAGTAAGAATCCATTTGGAGCCCCCTCGAGGAACCTTACGGGTCCCTGGACCCCACTTTGAGAACCACTGGACTACATACTGTCAGTGGTTCTCAAAATGGGGTCCATCAGTGTTCATTTAACTCTCTGAGTTGAAGACGTTAACAGTGGATGCGTCTACTTTGCCCCCACAAGCAAATCTAACCAGGCTTACAGTTTAGGCAACATACTACAGTTTTTTCTTTTATAATTAGTGTGAAACAGGATACCATTCAATAAGATAATATCGACTTTTATTGATAAATGTATGATGTAAAATAAGGTTATTTTCTGCCTATATTATGTTGCCAAGTTGTATACTAAATGATTTCATGTAATTTATCATCTCAAACTATCATTTGACAAATTAAGTCTGGTTAAGAGGAAGACACAGATTATATTATGAAAACTGGAATGAACTAAACCTTGTAGGCTGTGGATGACCGAAGTAAAGAAGTCCAAAGGTAACTTAAAGTAGCCAGAGTACATTAGATGATTACAGTAGAGAAACCTTGTAGATTACATTAGCGATTAGGCTACAATGTTAAGCAGAGAGCCAGACCATAATCAGGAATCTGTAATTACATTTTCAAAGTGACCTCCCCAAACCAAGAGAACTGGAGACAGAATCAATAGCATAATGACATTTATAAAACCATTCCAATTGTGCACAGTATAAACTAGAATGATAAAAAAAGAGAGAAAAGTGCATCTGAAGAGAAACAGGCCATAATATGCCTTTATATATAAGTAGTTCCTATGGAAACATATTTTGTCTGTTCCAGTGTCAATGATGTGCCAGTTGATATCTCAGCGGTAAAGTTATTTTCATACAGAAGAATACAATCTTAATTAGTCCTTCTGGAACATAATATTGAATTGTTTTAGTCTAATGAATAGCAATTATTTATTCGTTGGAATTGCCTCCACGGTGATAAAAATGTATTTGTGGTCAAATGAAGTTTATCCTATTTTGATATATTTTAATGTGAAACTGGGAATTATTGTCAATAAACACAGATATAACGAATGAACCATCTGTCCTATACTGGAATGTTCATTGTCTCCGTCCCTCTCCCTCTCTCTCTCTCTCACACTCTCACACACACACACACACACACCCACACACACACACACAATTTGAATTGAGTCAGTATGGCAGTCACACACAGTTGCACACACACATATACAGACAGTACCAAAGAGCCAACAATCAGTGGTAAGAATGATTTTATTGTCAAATTCCACTATCGCACATCCACTCACTCTCTTTGTGTTTGAAATAACCGTTATACATATTACTGGTATACTGACAGTCATACAAGTTCTCTGGGTGAGTGTGTGCGCATGTTGCAGTACAGCTGTTACATGGTCAACACATGCAGTTAGTATTGAACTTGTGTCATGCAGTATGTGTAGTCAAGTCGTTGCATACATCATGGCGTTACTCCTAGACTATACGTGCTAACCCCACACAACCCACCCTACATAGCCTTCACAAACAGGGTGTATTGGCACAGGCATCAAAAATCAGACGGTCACATTTACTCGGTGCTGCAGTGACAGCGATGGGAATATGGAGAAACCTGTTGAGAGCCAGGAGAAGCTCTGATCCGGGCTGCAGATCAGAGATCAGATAAAGCGTGGGGGGGTTATCCAAGAAATCAACTTTGTCCATTTAATACTAAGTGATAGAACACTTATGCCCTTAAAGCTACAATCCAGGACTTATTTGAGTGAATAATGTGTGTTGTTAATACAACATAACTAGCAAATCTGCAGTTGTTTGGAGGTGGTCTCCCTACTCTCCCTACCCGTCAATAAAGTTATTTGAAGCAGATGGACCACCATCGTTGCAATTACCTCTCTCCGTTTTGGGAGAGACATACAACTTCCAGATTGTAAGGGGTGGTTGTCAGGTTTTAGGCAGGAGAATGCATATGACCTATCATAAGAGTGATAATATACAAACGTTGTGAAGTTTTGTGAGTTCTATGAGGGAGTTGGTGATGTGGCCGGGTGTTTAAGGGGCTGTGAGCGCCATTATCGTCCACCGAAAATAGATGATCGACGATTTTCTGTGTGCGACGCGCCATGCAACTATCAATCCATTAGGGATGTGACCGGCTCGAGTGTTGACACATCCTAGTGAGTGAATTGGGGATGTGACCAGTGAATGACAGTAGACATGCTGTTTATTTAACAGCATGACACAAACAAAAGTCCCATGGTGCACAGGGGGTGCCAGAATACTGGTCTCGAACACAGCACCTCCTGGAAGCAACACGAAAATTAGAATCGTTTTATTTTTTGGGGCCTCTCGTTCAAAACGTCCACCTCAGGGTCCAACTGCTTGGTCGTTCATCGTGAAAAACAACAAGAATAATTTAAAGGGTGAACTTAAATCTGAACTGACCTCAAATATTCAGAACGCACGCACACACAAAAAAAATGTGACCTCATTATACAATGTCATAAAAAAAACAGTTTTGACCCAACAGCAGGGTCAAAGTAAAATATTTGCGTTTTACAATCCCTTTCCTCTCTACAGAGAAGCTATGGCTGAAAGAAACAAAGTCACACAAAAAGAAAGAAAAAAAGGAAAACAGACAGCAAAGATTAAGAGAATATAGTTGTGTGATACAGTGACTTCAGGTGATGATGCATACAGCCTAACTAGAAACCTTGATAACATGCAAAGCAGATCTGGGCAACGTCGTACTGTCAAATCACTGGGATGTGATAAGGATCTCATGAAAAAGAAAAGAAACAGAAAACTATCATTTGAAATAAATAAGGAGCGCTGAATCAGAAAAGCCTGAATTCCTGAGCAATCCAGAAATAAATCACATCCCTGAAACATACAGAGAAGTAACATAAGAACATAGGTATGTTGTAAAGCAACTGAGGCTGCCGGGGAGTCAGTCATAGGAGGCGTGCACAACAGTAAAACCATAGCGGAACCATCTGAAAACACTTTTGACGTCCGAGTCATTGCCCAGATCTGACACATACAGCAGCGGTGCAGTTCGTTTGCGGTTTGAGAGGCGGACCGATGGTTGTGACGCGACGCATTGTGAGCTTGTAGATCGGCTACTTTTGGGAGCGTGACATGTGTCACAAAAAATCAGGCATGACAGCGTTGTGGTGGTCGCGCATATAAGAAAGGACATGTCTGGGTTTGGATGCATACGTGTCCCGCCCATTCCTGAACAAATCAGGCTGGTGGGGATGAGTCCAAAAAAAAAAACTAATGTTGATTTTGAGTTGCTAATAACAGTCCGCCTCTCGAACCGCCTCCAGCAGAGAAACAAGACAGTGGGACTCATTTAGCAATACTGACAAAGGTGAAACACCCAAACTTGATGACACATGGGGTAAAAACCTCACATTTATTCTATAAAGTTGGTACTGTCTGACCGGAACAAGCCATAATATTGGAAAACGCAGGAAAAGCTCCCACTTGAGAAGTGGGCACTCGTCTTGAAGGATCAAGTCCCTGAATTCACCACTGGAACACATGAATGTATGCAACGATAAGTGTTTGCTGATAAATGGAGCCCTTTCGAGTCCGTCTCTGCTCACAGTTAACGGCCGGGGAAAAACACCAAAACATTTGGCCAATTTACCCAACCTGTCGGTCCGACTCCCGCAGCACTGAGAGCCCCCATGCTCTACATCAGTAGAGTCAACCACTTTGGGCCCTAAAGAACGTCCAGGCAACTATGGCAGGAATTCCTGCAGATTCCTGATGAAGTGGCCTATAGAGGGAAGAGCCAACTAAGCATAAATTCTTGTAGTGTTTGTTCATCTTCTGCAAACGTGGTCTGAGGTGAAACCATGTTCTGTTTTTGGCAGCTAGTCCTCACATGCTGTACACATTCAATATAGATATTCATATTTACTATATATTTAAATATAGTCATACATATATATATAGATAGATATACAGAATATATCTACTTGGAACAAAGAAAGAAGGGCTGTGGTTCCATAGAACTGACACCAAACCAAACCAAACAAAATAAATAAAACAGCAAACATTCTTGTTTGGGTCAGAGCAATCTTTACAGCCTCTTACTTAAAAAAAACTAAACAAAACAGAACAAAGGTGATACAAGTACAAAGGAAAACTGGAGTGAACATTGTATTCGGAAACAGGAGAAACTTAGATGTTTTACAGCATGAAACAAAAGAGCAAATAATAAAACAAACTTTATGTAACAAGTGCTCGCTTTTTGATCGATTTGAACTACTTCTGGAAAACCAAGAAAGAAAGAAAGACAGAAAGAAAAAAGACAGGAGATGCCAGCCATCTAATATTAATATAACACTGCTCTCTTTACCAATAGGCTCTATGCACAGCAGCCATATTATCACTTCCTTCACAGGTGTTACCAATGACACTAATGAAGGCTCTGTTCCATTTAGTCTAGCACAGTGGTTTCCACGACCCCCATAACTCTGAGTGTACAAATGGAACCAAATGGACCCTTACGGGTCCATTTGGTTCCACTTGTACACTCTCAGAGTTACACACCTGTAAGGGGCCATTTGGAAGCCCATGAGGGTCCCTGGACCCCAACTGTAGACCCACTGGTGTAACATTGTGTTTCCAGTGAGCCAACATGCACAATATCAGCACTCTGACTCTGTTTGACCAGAATGGAACAGAGCCTTCATTAGTATCATTGGTAACACCTGTGAATGTCTTCATAATAGGGCTGCTGTGAATAGAGCCTATACTATACTGTTGAAGGACTCCAGGTCATTTTCAACTCAGCCGTTTCAGGAAGTGAATGCTCTTTACATCTGGTGAAATGAAATCCTCGCTAAAGACCCGGCATTGTCGCCCATCTAGAAAGATTGAACAAATACACATCCATTCACGTAGAAAGGACAGAACGGAGAATGAGCCGACCCCAGCGCCGCTCTCTATTAGGCCTAATGCTGGCTGCGCAGAGGACAAAAATAGAAATGTATTTTAACGTACTCTCTCTCTCTCTCTCTCTCTGTGCCACGCTGTAACACTATCGCTCTCTGTGAAAACGTTCATGCCTCTCTTTCTTTATATCAAAACCTGTGTTTCTGCTCACCGCAGACAGACTATAGTACAAATATACAAGTTCTTCAGGGCCACGTCATGAGAATGTGACACATCACCATGAGGTCCTGTTCCTTCTCATTCCAACTCTGCGTATACATACAGTATATATATATATATATAATGTGCTTTCAGGTAAATATCACAGCACAGCTGAATTGCAAGATTTGAGTATTATGCAGAAATGGCGATGCTAGCCCTGCTTCTACTTTGGCACAGATAGGCATGGCGCAGAACTGGTTAAGACTCTTCTAAGGTTGCTATGCCGTTTCTACAGGCAGACCGTTGTATGATGCAGCAAAAAAATACAACACAGCATTAGTGATTTAGACGCTTCCAACGTGTCCCCTTCGAACCCGCTCCACCTTATTCTGAAGGCTAGTTTCTAAAGCGCTGAACTGCGTCAGACCAAGCTAGGCTGTACTAGACCCACCAAAACCTTGTGAGACCACGCTGTAGTACAAGTACAGTACAGTAACACAGCACAGTAAAGGAGAATACTGTATAATGTATGATATTGTGTGTGTGTGTGTGTGTGTGTGTGTGTCTTCCTGCATGGGAAGTTCGCTGTCACTGGCTACTTGGGAGGGCATGGGAGATTTGGTTGGCAAATGTGATGACTTCCACCTGTGATGGCTTCGGGGGAAGAAAAGTGCCCAAACAAGCGCCTTTGATGGCTGCGTTTGCTCATGATAAACTCTGCATTAACATCCCCACTGACAATTATGTCTTAGCTTGAACGCACGAATGTCAGCAGAAACAGCTGTTTTTGAATAGACATTGTGGGGACAAAAAACATAACCTTTACCATTACAATAAAACGTAACAACTCAGTTTAGTTTTTAGTTTTGTTATAAATGAAGGAAGAATGTTCTTAAAACGTTGAAACAAGAGTTTCCCTGGAAGGTTTGATGTAACGGTGTATGTGTAATCAAACCTTATGTGATATTCACACTATGGGGAAGTGAAGCCTTTTCTTTAACCCTTTAAGACCGGGAAGGCATCTGTGTCATTTTAGATTTCTTTGGGCTATTCAAAAATAGCAGATATACAAGCTCGTAGCGCGGCACCGAGTGCCGCGCTACGAGCTTGTAGATCTGCTATTTTTGAAAAAAATCTTGATTTTTTTTTTTTTAGGATTTAGAAAACATTTTTAAGAATCGGACTCAGGTCTTAATAGGTTAAGAGGGTCTTCCCTCCTCATTCGCCGACGTGACAACAACCAAACGTTATTAGCGGTCGACTTTGGGGAGTCTTACTGGTGGAAGCGATGATGTGAGCGAGTGGCCGTGCAGGACAAAACGTGAGCCAAGCGTGAAGCCGAGTCTGACGTCTTTATAGGCTAACAACAGAAATGCGAGTCCTTTTCCTCACTGGCTAATGTGAAGACGTGGCGCGGTGCTGATGTCGGCGGGGGGGTGGGGGGGGGGGGGGTTCCCGCTGGCTAGCTGCGGCGGGGGTCCTCATCGGTTGGAGCGTGAAGAAAGCGCCGGTGGGGGGGTGGGGGGGTGGGGGGGGTGTCCAGATTCAGGTCTTGTTGGCCGAGCCGGAGGAGCGCCGCAGCTTCATGGACATGCGGCTCTTGCTAGTCCGAGGAGACATGGGGGACGGCGAGTCGCTGCTCCCTGCTTCCCCCCCCAGAGCCGGGCTTTCTCCCCGAAGGATCTCGAGGCAGGAGCCTGGAGGGAGGGGAGGGGAGGGGAGGGGGGCGGGACGGGGGGCGGGCAGAGGAGCAGAGAGGACAGGGAGGGGGAAGGGGAAGGGGATCAGGATGCCAGAGGAAGTGATATAAGGAGAAAAAGGATGAAGGGAAACAGCACAACCATTACAAACCCCCCAACCCACCCCTCAATGCCTTAATTCCTGCTACAGGCAGACAGACAGGCAGGCAGGCAGACAGACAGACAGACAGACAGACAGACAGACAGACAGACAGACAGACAGACAGACAGACAGACAGACAGACAGACAGACAGAACGCATCGGTGTCATTTTTTAGATTTGAGCTAAAGAAAAAAAGCATTATTTTATACTTTGGGCTATTCAAAAATAGCAGATCTACAATACGAGCTTGTAGATCTGCTAATTCTTTTTTTTAAACTGTGAAAATGTGCGCACATCTGTGAATATATATATTCTTTTAAAGCAAACGTTTTTAAACTCGAATCTTTGCTACTGGGGGGGTCCCTGGAACCAAATATTGTGTATACATATCATTTTGGGGGTCCTTGACAATTATGAAAAAGTTTGAGAACCACCGATATAGAAACATACGTTTAAAAAAAAACAATTTTAGAAAAAAAAATCATAGAATCCCCAGAAGCAAAGATTTGAGTTAAAAAAAGATTTGCACAAATTTTCCAAAAAAATAAATAGCAGATCTACAAGCTCATAGCGCGGCACTCGGTGCCGCGCTATGAGCTTGTAGATCTGCTATTTTTGAATAGCCAAAGGAACTCTAAAAATGACACACAACAGATGCGTTTCCGGTCCGAATGGCTTAACAGGGCAGTAACAACATTGGTTCAGATGGATCGGTGCACATAGACAGCTAGAAGGACAGACGGGCACGTCTCAAAGTCACAACTCGACACCGTGGGTAAAGCGGGCGCTATGGCGCGGTCAGAGCGACAGTGTACTGAAGCCACGCCCCCCCCCCCCCCCCCCCCTCCTACGGGGGAGTTCTAGTTAAAGAGCGGACCCTCTAGCGTTGGGAGCATACGGTACCATTCACAACTAGCGTGAAAGACTTTCCAATTGAGGCCCATCCGGCTGACCCGGAGCAGGTTAAAGCTGTCTAACGGCTTAGGAACCATCATGTACATAGAACTACTGTCCTCTGGAGAGGAGAGGAAGAGGAGAGGATAGGAAGAGGAGAGGTGAAGAGAGGAGAGGAGAGGGGAGGGGAGGAAGAGGAAAGGAGAGGTGAAGAGAGGAGAGGAGAGGATGGACAGGAGGGAGATGAGAAAGAAAAAGTGAGAGCAGGGAAAAGGAAAAGAGGAAAAGAGGAAAAAAGGAAGAGGGAAGAACAAAATGAATCGAAACAGAGTGACGAAACGACAAAAAAATGATCAGACGAAAGCAGACAGACATTAAAAAAGTGTTATTTGTCAAACATGAAAAAGAGAGAAAAGATTAGAGACACACTTGAACGGTAAACAAAACAGACAAATGACAAGACGGAGACATACACACGCATGCACGCACGCGCACACACACAAAAAAGATATGCACGTGCACAACCTAGACACCAAATAACATTATTCACGAACTCCTTTAAATTGTCCTGATTTGACTAATGTCACTTAGCTACTACTGTAGCTAGCAAGCTAGTGTCACTCACCGAGCATGTCAACGGGAAAACAAGCACCACACGCTCATTAAAGAACATTATGTATTCGTTATGTTGAGTTTGTGTTACACCATCAGTTCACTTGAGTGTGAGTGTGAGTGTGAGTGTGTGTGTGTGTGTGTGTGTGTGTGTGTGTGTGTGTGTGTGTGTGTGTGTGTGTGTGTGTGTGTGTGTGTGTGTGTGTGCAGTGCTACAGTGCTAGACCATGCCAGAACCAAGAAGGTAGAGAGAGGAACAGACAAGAGGTTAAAGTTCCAGGTTTCGCCACGCTGGTGTGATATTACAGGTGTAACGGAGCAACAGAGCAAAATGAGCTGATGAGAGCCAACATGTAGGGAATTAAGATCTACGTTAATTTTAAACAATTTGGGGGTTTATGATTTTTGCTTATTTAGTTTATGATATTACTGTACAAATGTGGGTTTTTTTTTTCTTCTTTTTTTTTTGCCCTTTGCTCCAGTGTATTTTTAGTGCTGAATAGGTGAATGCCAAAATCCTGCTATATTTTGGCTATGGTTGCCATAAAGCCTGATATTTAGTTATGGAAAATATCAAAAATATCCGATCTACAAGCTCACAATGGCCTGCATTGTGGGCTGGCGTGCAACTAAGTGCAACCGATTACAAATCGTGTTTAACCCATTAAGACCTGGAACTGTGTCATTTTTAGATTTGAGCTAAAAAGCATTATTTTACACTTTGGGCTATTCAAAAATAGCAGATCTACAAGCTCGTAGCGCGGCACCAAGTGCCGCGCTACAAGCTTGTAGATCTGCTATTTTTGAAAATTTGTGAAAATGTGTGCAAATCTTTGAATATATATATTTTTAAAGCGAACATTTTTAACTCAAATCTTCGCTTCTGGGGGGTCCCTGGAACAAAATATTTTGAGATGGGGGTCCGTAGCCAAATACATATACATGTTGGGGTCCTTGACATGAAAAAAGATTGAGCACCACTGATATAGAAACATACGTTTTTCAGAAAACTGTTGGGATTTAGGAGACATGTAGAATCGGCTTCAGGTCTCAATGGGTTAAGTCTGTCAGCGCCAGTTGACAACTGACGACGTTGTTGCCTGCTTTCTACCAGCTGTTTAACATAACCTGGCTTTGTGTTGACAATGTGCGAGTAGCACTCGACTGCGTTGAGACGTAACCGGCGATGCGTGTACATTGTGTGCGTACGTGTGTGTGTACGTGTGCGTGTACGTGTGTGCGTCCCGAGTGAACTGGCACACCCACACAAGACGTGTTGAAAATCACACCTCATGTCAGAGTTAGTGGAGAAGAGAGTGAGAGAGGACTGTTGCATGCATGCACGCCTGCTCCACTCACTGGAAAACACAGTAGGGAAGGAACAACGTGAGAGAGAACAACATGGATAGATGGAGAGAGTGAGTAGAGGTGGAAAGTAACTAAGCACATTTACTCAAGTGAATTTCTTTTTTTACTGGTGAATTTCCAATTTTGAATACTTTTACTTCTACTCCACTACATCTCAAAAGGCAAATATATTGTACTTTTTACTCCACTACAATTATTTGAAAACTTTAGTTACTAGTTACTTTGTAGATACTTCAGCCACATATATACTTTGGCTATGAAAACAGCAGATCTACAAGGTTGTGATCTTGTAGATCTGCTATTTTCCCAAAAAATCTATACATTTTGTACATTTTAAAACTTGTGAAATGGGACATTCTGCATAAGGAGTATTTTTTATCTTTTGGTACTTTAAGTATATTTTAATGCCAATATATTTGTGCTTTTACCCAAGTAAACTTGAATACCTGACTTTTTACTTAAGTAAAGACATGTGAGTACTTCTACCACCAGTGACAGTGAGAGAGTGAGAGAGAGACAGAACGAAGGAGAACTTGTTGATGAGAGGATAAGTTCAGGTCGGAACGTTGTTAGGAGAGGCCAATCAGAACAGAGAGTTTAAAGTCAGGTGACCGGGCTTACCTTTTAGCTATAGGCAAGTGAGACATTACGATCTAAAGCAGGGAGGGGGGGGGGGACAACAGAAAATAAAATAAAAATAAAAGATAAGCACAAGGGAAACAAAAAGAATATAAGAAATAACAAAGACAAAAAAAGATTAGAAAAATAAATAAAATCAAATCAAATAAATAAATAAAAGTGTTAAATATATAAAAAAAACAGAACAGAAAGAGAGAAGAATGTTTGATCATTGTTGTGCTGTTAGGGGAGGGGAACCTGCAAGTTAATATGGAGAGAGAGAGAGAGAGAGAGAGAGAGAGAGAGAGAGAGACAGAGACAGAGTGAGGAAGAGTGAGTGCGCGAGAGAGAGAGAGAGACAGAGAGAGAGAGAGAGAGAGAGAGAGAGAGAGAGAGAGAGAGAGAGAGAGAGACAGAGACAGAGTGAGGAAGAGTGAGTGCGCGAGAGAGAGAGAGAGACAGAGAGAGAGAGAGAGAGAGAGAGAGAGAGAGAGAGAGAGAGAGAGAGAGTGAGGAAGAGCGAGTGCGAGAGAGAGAGAGAGAGAGAGAGAGAGCAAAACAGACAGACAGACGGGGAGCTTCAGTCATGTGAGCAGGAGTGATTTCAGAATACAGGATTCCAGACAGATGGTCAAAACAAAGGAACTCAATTCATTCTGATGAAAAATAATAATCAACTAGCGTACATCTGACAAGCTCAGATATCAGACACTTGTTGCCCAGGTTGGCCTTTTTTAGCCAGATAATGTGTTGAATGAAGAACAGATTGATTGTATCTGGGTGGTCCTGTATTGTGAAACGGGCTTTGAGGCTGAGCAACCCACCAACCAATGATTGAAGTACTTAGCAACTAGCAAGGCTTCTGAAAAACAAAGGAGGATTGGGGTTTCCTGCCTCAAAGGAAGGTGTTTTATATTGTTATTTTTTGACACCATAGCTTGTAAGAGAGAGGGGCGTATTTGTCCAAGTACAGTAACAGTACACACACACACACACACACACACACACACACACACACACACACACACACACACACACACACACACACACACACATACACACACACACACACACACACACACACACACACACGTGGTGTAAAGTAACTAAGTACATTTACTTAAGTACTGTACTTTTACTTCTACTCCGCTACATTTCAGAGGCAGATATAGTACTTTTACTCATCTACAAGGGGACTTTACCACTGTGCCACACAAGCGCTAGTTAAAGAGCTTGACACTGGGTGTGTATGATGTGTGAGTGTTGTTGTTCCAAATATGTTTGTCAGTTTAAGGGCGTGGTGCCAGGTTCTTACTTCCTCTCATGAAGGACTCACAAAGCAGGTGTGGGCCAGCAACAACCTGACACATACTGTACTGTAACAGTTCACCTATGGATACAGTACAGTTCGATCATAAATCGGTGGTTAAAGGGATATTTCACTTTCAAACATGTTTGGGGTCATTTTTGGGGTCTACTCAGGCTTTTGCGAGCACCCCTGAAAGTTTTTAAGCTGATTGATTCAGTATTTAGATATCTAACCCGTCCTCTTTTTGTTTTGTACTTAATATAAAAAAAATCCCAACAAAATCTTTAAAAATTTGAAAAAAAGTATTGAAAAAACACGGCCCCCTCGTGCATTAGAAGGACAATATCAGTCACCAGAACCAAGGACGGGTGTTTTCGATGAATCTAACATGATTAAAATGGAGTTTGAACTTACAATGGGTTCGTATAGGAAGGGGGTGTGTCTGATAACACGAATATCAAATATCTAAATACTGAATCAAGATAATCTGTCTGGAGTGCTCACAAAAGCCTGAGTAGACTAAAATGACTCCAAACGTGAAATATCCCTTTTACTACAGGGGGTCATTTGATTCAATGTTGTTATAATAATTATTATTTATTTCATATTGTTGTCACTGCATTTAAAAATGCCAACACAAATATATAACGTACAAATATATGTGTATTCAAAATATCTAATAGTCTAATTTAATAACCCTCTCTCTCGCTCTCTCTCTCTCTCTCGGCAGGGAGTTTTTTTTTTACCTGTATCCGAGGGCGGGTGGGCACATGGGGCGGGGCTGTAGACGCGCGCAGCGTAATCCTCAAAGGTGGTTGGCTCCTGGTGATGCTGCACAATGGTTTCCAGGTAACGAGCCCGCTCCTCATAGCTGACATCAGAGGTCAAGGTCAAACCGAACGGAACATCAGCGTAACAAGACTTCATACTTGAGACATTAAGACAATTAGATGGAACAGGATGGTAAAACGGATAAAATCCCAAAAGATCTTTGTATGTATAAAAAAAAAAACGGAGGAGTTTCAACGGGAGGATCTAAGGTCCTCCCCTGCTGGCATTCCATCCCAACACGGCCAATTGTGTTCATTGGAGCGCCCAGCCAAGCCGGAGGCCAAATTCGTCGCCAGGTCCTTTCCCCCGTGGCCACCGAAATGCCTCTATAATACCCCAAATATGATCAAAAGATTAATAAAAGACAACAGCAAAAAAAACAAATTCAGTAACAACACTATTACTTCCTAGTAAAAACTGCAGAGAGAGAGAGAGAGAGAGAGAGAGAGAGAGAGAGAGAGAGAGAGGAGGGGGGGGGGGTAAGTGGAGAAAAGAGTGGGCTGGGGGAGGAACGTGAACTGTCCATCTATTACAGAGATAACTGGGTAGGAACAATGTCATTCTCCTTTCCTGGGTCATATCCATATATCTGAACGCAATAAGGGCAGGGGCTCCCTGCTCATAATGACCATCACACACAACCATTACTGTCTCCTTGATGCACGCACAAGCACACACACACACACACACACACACACACACACACACACACACGAATCCCATGTCCTATCATCTCCCAACAGTATTACTGTCCTTTCAATGAGCTCCAATGACCAGATTAAAAATGAGAGCTGTGTATGTGTGCATCTCTGTTTGATAGGGTTACAGCCAAAAGATTGTGAATATGAGTCTTGTACGTGCACGCCTGTGTGTGTGTGGTGTGTATGTGCGAGTGTGTGTGTGTGTGTGCGTCTGTGTGCGTGTGTGTGTGTGCGCGCGCGTGTGTGTGTGTGTGACTGTGTGATAGGATTAACCAAATGAATATGTCTTCAGAATGAAGGCTGTCTTGTTTGTGTGTCTGTCGCACGTATGCGCTGTGAGTGGCCCCGGCTTTTCTAATGGGCTTTCTATGGGCTTTCTATTGGGTTAGAGGCTCTGGCTCTATGGGCTCAGAACGAGAGGATTCAGGTCTAATGGTAACTGATCCAGTTAGGAGACAGCCATAATAACACTATATGGCCCCCTTAACACGGAGGGACAGAGGCAAGCGCCACATGGGAGCAGGAGAGCAAATATTTGGCCGCTCGTGACCTTCAATTGAAGCTCGTTCAATGGAGATTATTCTACTGCGTTAACTCTGGATACTTAACAAACACTTAGCCACTTAAACCCTATATACTTTGTTGACAGAAGTCCCCCAGGGGTCTATACAAGGTCCACTCCTTTTCCCCCCACCCTATATCAAATCTCTTCGCCTAAAAATAGACTGTCAACAGGCTCACAATGTGTCGCGTTGCGATCTCCACTGTTTGTACATTTTGGAGGCGCAAGAACTACCCAAACAAACTTCGCAATTACGTCACATTGTTCATTGGACTGCCGAAGCAAAAGACATTCCACTTTGTTTGTTGTATGCTGGGGCCTTTGGTTACATTGTATTAACACACTCTACCATAAAGATTTGTTCAAATAATGTATTATTCACTAAAGTTGTGGATTGCAGCAATAAATAAGCAGGGTTATTATAGTTAACTAAAACTAAGGAATTAATGAAAACTAGAATAGATTTTCTTTTGTGAAATAATAAAAAAAACGATAACCAACTGAAACTATATTGTGTGTTAACTAACTAAAGCAAACTCAAAACCATAGGAATCTCACCCCTGACTACCCCATATTACAATAAAACTCTCACTAAAACTAATAAAAACAAAACTAAAACTAAGAAGTTTAAACTAAACTAGAAAACCCACTGAAACTAACTGACATCGAAAGAATGAAGTCATATGAGAGAGAGAGAGAGAGAGAGAGAGAGAGAGAGAGAGAGAGAGAGAGAGAGAGAGAGAGAGAGAGAGAGAGAGAGAGAGAGAGAGAGAGAGAGAAACAGAGAAACAGAGAAGGGGGCAAAGTATTGTAGGGTTTCTCAAAGGGGTTGAGGGCTCCTGCTGTGTGAGCTAAGGGGTGACAAAGATATTTTTGATAACATTGCTCTCTTTTATGTGTGTGTGTGTGTGTGTGTGTGTGTGTGTGTGTGTGTGTGAGAGAGGGAGTGCTAGACTCTGAGACAGAGCTGCGAGAAGAACAACAGACACATCGGGCATCACAGTGTGAGTGTGAGTGTGAGTGTGTGCGTGTGTGTGTGTGTGTGATGTCTCTGTTGGCCTCGTCCCGTTTCCTCCTCAGCAACTCACTTCCTCCTTGTTGACGCAACCCGGGAGAGCGTGTGAGCAACCGGGGAGTGAGTTTGGTGTTTCTCTGTGTGTGTGTGTGTGTGCGTGTGTGTGTGTGTGTGTGTGTGCGTGCGTGCGTGCGTGCATGCGTGCGTGTGTGTGTGTGCGTGTGTGTGTGAGAGAGAGAGATGCAATTATGAACAAGGTGCTAACCAACCCCACACGCCAGCTATAACAACACCTACAGTACACAGTAAAAATCCTCAGCGTTAAAGGGATTGTAGGCAAGTTCAGAGATAAACAAGAAAGAAAATGACTTGAAGTCATATTCTACCAGGTGCTCTGTGTGTGTGTGTGTGTGTGTGTGTGTGTGTGTGTGTGTGTGTGTGTGTGTGTGTGTGTGTGTGTGTGTGTGTGTGTGTTTTCATAGACCTGATTGCTTGTTTCTCTCGCCAAACCTGGCAACAGAATTTGCGACGCTAAACGCTAATAATGTTTTTTATATAAGTGGTGGCAACATTTGTAGACACCACACAGGTCTTCCCAACAATAGCGTAGATTGAAGTCAGTGTGAACATGGCCAAATAATAACTTAATAGCCAAACTAGGTCTAATGAAGCACGCTAGCATTTAGGCTAACTGTCCTGCCTGAGGCTGCAATACAACTTGCACTGTCTGCAACTGTTGCAGTGTGAATGAGGGGAGCGGACAGCGGAGTCCTGTTACTGTGGGGGGCGGGCCGTCTCCCGATTTGTGTGGCCATTGGCTTAAAGGAGTGAAGGACAGCCAGGACAGCCAATGACAAATAGTTGTCGCTTACCCATAGCTTGGGAGGACAAGGCCGCCCGTGCAGATATGGGAAAATATCCCCATTGGCTTAAAGGACAGCCAATGACGCAAATGTGTCGAAAATGTGTCGAATGCAAATCTGTAATCTGTCGACTAGTACTCTGCCTCTTCTTAGACTCAGGCGCTCTTCGAGCACCTGGTAAAAAAGGAACAAAACTGTTGTCAAACACCGCCCCTCCAGCAGTTCGTTTCCCCGACCACCAGGGGGTGACGCAGGGGGGACTTCTGAACGGGCCATGCCGAAAATAGGTTGCTTTATTCGGATACAATGCGTGTACTGCCCGCCCCTGCTGGTTCTCTGAATTTTTATTTTGAAATAGGCTCTTTCATGATAAATTGACCACATATATGAAGTTAAACAACTGAATTCTATCCAAACGCTATCTTAAAAGTAAATTATGTGCCTCAAAAAATACGTTTGAGCGCGTTTTAAAACCGAAAGTAAAAAGTTCACACGGACACGGACGCGCACGGACGCGCACATGCGTGCGTTAATTTACGTCCCGGATACCCGGATGTCAAAACATAAATAGTAGAGAAAACACGGATTTCAGAAAGAGGACTGTGTTTCAATGCAGGAAAACACCCCAGCATCATTATATAGTGGCTGATAAGAGGGGAAAAAATGCAAAATATATATATATAAATCTTTTTTAAATGTAGGCTTAATGTTGCCTAGAATCCCTTTAATTTGACTCAGAGAGCATAACAAATGGAACCAAATGGACCCGTTCAATTTTAACACCAAGGAGCCTTGCACACACACACACAATCACACACATTCTTATTTGTCCAATGAACACCACTCCCTGTGGGGAGCGATAAAGCTCAAATGATCTTATCTGATGTTATCTAAACCATTACATTTCAGTTCACTAAAACAGCACGCAAAGCTCAGCAATGATTAAAGAACAACAGCAATCCACACACAGGTCTGAAAGCTTGGCCATTTTGGCGTATCGTATACTTATGCATAGAATAGTTCCTTATTATCCGTATCACAAAGAAAACTAATTTCTTTCAAGGTTTTGAAGAAAGAAATACCAATATATTAACATAAGATAATATGCTCTATGCACAGCAGCCATATTATCACTTCCTTCCCAGGTGTTACCAATGATACTAATGAAGGCTCTGTTCCATTTAGTGTAGCACGGTGGTTCCAAATGGACCCTTACGGGTTCATTTGGTTCCATTTGTACACTCTAAGAGTTACACACCTGTAAGGGGCCATTTGGAAGCCCATGAGTGTCCCTGGACCCCAACTGTAGACCCACTGGTGTAACAGAGTGTTTCCAGTGGGCCAACATGCACAATATCAGCACCCTGACTCTGTTTGACCAGAATGGAACAGAGCCTTCATTAGTATCATTGGTAACACCTGTGAATGTCTTCATATTATGGCTACTGTGAATAGAGCCTATTCTTCTTATATCAATGTTATATTATCTTAGTGTTTTAGCAATTATTTGGGGGCCCACTTGCAATACCCTCGCGACCCAACAGTGGGTCCCCGGCCCCTCTCATGAAACCAAGACACTGAACGTGACAGGGACTGAGCTTCTGACAGTCAGATAGGACAGACAGACAGACAGGCAGTCAGAGGGACACACAGACACGCAGTCAGAGGGACACACAGAGACACGGGTGACACACCGCTGGGATAAATGGCTGTAATATCAGCTTTTATTTTCTTTAATATACCCCCTGCGCGCGCACACATACACACCTCTATCACTCTCTCCCAGCATGGGGCCTCTAACCCCCCAGTCCTGATAATGTTACCTTGTCACTACGACAACTACCTCCCCGCTGTTTGGAGGGGGGGGGGGGAGAACAACATGAGAGAGAGGGGGAGAGAGAGGGAGGGAGAGGGAGGGAGAGAGAGCAGCGAAGAAGCAAAAGATTGGGGAAATCGGAAAAAAATAATGCTATGCACATTACATCCATTTGTTTGTCAATGCCTCCATCTAATCCACGCATTCATCTCCTCACTTTCCAAATGATGGTCTTTACTCAAAATCTGGCATAATTTCATGTCAGGCCGACGACTCCAAGTCATTAGCAGAACCACATCACAGTACAGCGAGGGAAGACAGAGAGAGAGGGGAGTGTGTGAGAGGCAGTGGTGTAAAGTAACTGAGTACATTTACTCAAGTACTGCACTTAAGTACAATTATTGTGAGGTACTTTTACTTTACCGGAGTATTTCCAATTGTATGTACTTTTACTTCTACTCCACTGCATCTCAGAGGCAAATATTGTACTTTTACTCCACTACAATTATTTGAAAACTTTAGTTACTAGTGACTTTGCAGATATAAATATATTACATTATTAAAACATACATTAACCACTTTAGCCCTATTTTATACCTAGGCTATTTGAAAATAGCCGATCTACAAGCTCACAACGCTCATCGCGACGCGTTGTGAGCTTGTAGATCTGCTATTTTCAAACATTTAAGTACTTTAACTTTTGATACTTTAAAAAATATATATAAAATATTAAAACTGCTCTGAGGCTATACACAGACACAGACACAGACATATACACAGACACAGACACAGACACAGACACAGACACAGACACATACACAGACATATACACATACACATACACATACACATACACAGACACAGACACATACACATACACATACACATACACAGACATCCTTTCTCCTCTCTTCTCGTCCTCCACTCTCCCTTGACCGCGGGGACGGGAGAGAGCGGCGGGGGGGGGGCGCGAGCACTTCACTCTCTCCACTCTATTCAGCTGTGCCGAAGAGAAAATGAGTTTCTGATCCAACAACAAAAGAACCTTTTTTTATCTCTCTCTCACTATCGCTCTCTCTGTCTCTCTCTCTGGATCTGCCCTGTAGTGCTCTCTACCTTTCTTGCTCTCTGTTCTACTACTTTATATTTTCTCTTTTTTCCCTCTCCCTTTTTTCCCTCTCACCAGTGGTACGTAAAAATACTCAATGTTACAAGCAAAAGTCTGGAATAAAAAAAAAATCGAGTAAAAGTACAAAAGTATTGGCATCAAAATGTACTTAGGGCGAACATTTGTAACTCAAATCTTTGCTTCTGGGGGGGTCCCTGGAACAAAATATTTTCAGATATATCTAATGTTGGAGGTCGTTGACATGAAAAATGTTTGAGAAAAATGTTTGAGAACCACTGATATATAGCAACATACGTTTAAAAAAAAAACTGTTAGGACATTTGTAGAATCCCCAGAAGCAAAGATATGAGTTACAAATCTACAAGATCGTAGTGCGTATATCTGCTACTTTTGACTAGCCAAACAAATCTAAAATGACACAGATGCGTTCCAGGTCTATATGGGTTTGGGGGGAAAAAAATCGACTTCAAAATAAATAAATAAAATAATATTCCATTCCTACTCCGCAATTTAGCTGTTGCCAATTCCCTGCATGTGTGTATATTCCCCGCCAACCCTGATTGTTGGTTGTGTAGGGGGGGATGTAGACAACCACGTCTCTTCTGGTACACATCCTCGCGTCGATTTGGGGGTCCTTGAAACGTGAAAACGTTTGAGAACCACTGGTCTGTGTCTCAAAGGACGCAGGCACCGTGGAAGGAGCCCAAACAAATGTAGTTATTAGAGACGGGGCGAGACAACGGGACGGTGTTACCGTCTCAGCGCTCAAAGAGCAGAATCGATTGGAAGTCGGCCCTCAGTCTCTGCTCACTGAGGCAGCCATCCATGGTCAATGGGAGCAGCGCGTCCTTAATAATGTTAAGTGCTGTGCAGGTAGGCACGCATTTATACTGCATACAGAACAGGTGAGATACCAAGTAAGGCTAATACTATATACAGTGTTTCTTTCTCTCCGTATACTACTGTATGCTGTTGGCACAGTATGGATTATGCTACTTTCTTTTAACCAATTAAGACCGGGAACGCGTCTGTGTCATTTTCAGATTTATTTGGCTACTCAAAAACGTGAAAATGTGTGCACATCTTTGAATATATATTCTTTTTTAAAGCGAACATTTGTAACTCAAATGTACTTTGACATGGGAGTCCGCGGTCAAATCCATATTTTTAGGGTCCTTGACATGAATACGTTTGAGAACCACTGATATAGCAACATGCTTTAAAAAAAAAAAAAAAGGATAAGATTTAACGCATGTTTGCACATATTTTCAAGATTTTTCAAAAATAGCAGATCTAGAAGCTATGAGCTGGACAGCGGAGCATTGCTTTAAAATGAGTGCCCAATGTCATGCTGGAGATGCTAGCCTCTAAGGTAAACCTTTACTGAATAGCACAGTGTAGAAAGTAAAGAGAGTGCGGAGATTTGACAGGCATGAGTGGGATTTAAACCCATATGTTGCGATTGAACACCACCAGGACGCCCGTGATTACGTTCATTTGCAACGACACAAACCACTGACGCCGTGCGGGACAAACAAAGGATGCTGTGTTGAGAGAGAGACTCGTCCTCTTTTAGGAGTGAAGACGGCACTTGAAGATCAACTAACATTTTCCTCTAAGCGAGCAGCTTCTAATATAGCTTGTCGGGTACAAGATGCCCCCCCCCCCGACTAACACGCACACCATTTTCTCTATGTACAACTCTGTCACATGCAAAGAGGTAACACATATGTGCACGCACACACACACACACACACACTATCTGTCCTTTGCACCCTAAGGCATTGGAACAGACAACAGAGAGAGGGACATCAGAGGGATAATACAATTGGAAAAGCTTTACAGCGTGTAATGACAAACCTGTGTGTGTGTGTGTGTGTGTGTGTGTGTGTCTGCCCCGAGGAACAAGCTAATGGGTTTATATCTCTCTGTGATAGCAGTGATATGGAGGCCTTGTGATTTCATTACTAGTGTGTGCGCGTGCGTGTCTGTGTGTGTGTGTGTGTGTGTGTGTGTGTGTCCACGTACGCCAAGATTGGGCCAGTGATAGGTTGGCCTAATGCACTACTTATTGCCATGGGCTGAATGGGCGCACGTACACACACACACACACACACACACACACACACACACACACACACACACACACACCTTTCCACTATCATATGTAGTCCTATTCATCTGCCCCCTAACCCAATGGCGAGAGAAAAAGTGAGGGAGAGGTGAGGGGTGCGCGGGGCGATCGAAAAACACAGAGAGAGAAAAGTGAAAGGGAGAAATGGCACAACGCACACGCACACACGCACACACGCACACACGCACACGCACGCACGCACACACACGCACACACACACACACACACACACACACACACACACGCACACACACGCACACGCACGCACACGCGCACCTCTTCTTCCTTGGGGGCTTACAATCCTGACAGTGCCAGAACCAATACGAGCCTTAGTTAACACATACACACATATGCATAATAATAATTGTGTGATTAGAGAGATGGGTACGATTTCTGTCTCCAGGCTCTGGCCTGTAATACGCCGGCGCTTGTAGCCGTACCCACACACACAGGATGATAAATTGGCCATATTCACAGGGCAGCCATTTTGCTCTTACGTCATACATAAGAGTCCCAGACGTCATGGGTTCTTATCCGGCTCGTGCTCAAAAACGCGTCGCAGTGCGACGCGTTTTTGAGCACGAGCCGGATAAGAACCCATTTTGAGCTTGTACAGTTTTTGCTATTTTTGTGTGACAACAAAGTAGGGCAAAGTAGGGCATTAATTACGAAAAAAAGTTAAACACGGAGATGAGAGGTCTCTGTACAGTATATGCAATGTGGCCCTCTGGAGTGAGTGTGGAAATATAGTGGCCCTCTACATCATCAAAGTTAATTGCCCACACCTGCTCTGCATTAACCTGTCCTAACTAGCAGTAGGGGTTATGTGTCGTCGACACATAGACAAACCGCACAGGGCAAACCTGTGACCTTCTGATTCGGGGACTCTACCCAATCATCTACGAACGCAATCATCTACGAACGCCCCTGTTATATGACAATGAGAAGGCCGTGGGTTATGGTCCTTAACCCATTGAGACCTGAAGCCGATTCTACATGTCTCCTAAATCTCAACAGTATCCTGAAAAACGTATGTTTCTATATCAGTGGTGCTCAAAATGGTGCCCCTAAAATTATATGAATTTGGCCGCGGACCCCCATCAAAATATTTTGTTCCAGGGACCCCCCAGAAGCAAAGATTTGAGTTAAAAATGTTCGCTTTAAAAATATATATATTCAAAGATTTGCACACATTTTCACGATTTAAAAAAAATAGCAGATCTACAAGCTCATAGCGCGGCACTCGGTGCCGCACTATGAGCTTGTAGATCTGCTATTTTTGAATAGCCCAAAGTGTAAAATAATGCTTTTTAGCTCAAATCTAAAAATGACACAGTTCCAGGTATTAATGGGTTAAATGTAAATTATTGTGAGGTACAGATGTGCCACTTCAAAACTTCACACGTTACTGTTCTTTCCCTGAAAGTCCCCTGAAAATGCATTTTTTTCCCCCCTTTTCTGCCCTTAAAATGCACTGTTTTGCCCCTGAAAAGAAGTTGTCACTACACACCCCCGTTTTTCCCTTCAACAGACATCCATATACATGAGAGCAAAAGAATGTGTGTTTAAGAAGGTGTCAGACTCATTATGAGGCGAAAGGTGATTTGACCAGTTGCTCAAATTAATTAGCATCATAAAAGCAGTGATCATCAAAATAATTCAGCATTTTAAATGCCCTTCTTTGTCCCTCTTATTGCCCTGGGAATCCCCTGAAAATTTACTGTCTTGGCGATGGCAGGACATGTGAAGTTTTGAAGTGGCACATCTGTATGTCTATCGATAGATGGATAGTGAAGTGGGTAGTTTGAGGCACACTGTAGAATCCATGCTGTATGACATGTCACTGTGAAATATCTCTAGGATTCATGTAACATATCGGGAGTGAACTTAACCCATTCAAACCGGGAACGCATCTGTGTCATTTTTTTGATTTCTTTGGGCTATTAAGAAATAGCAGATCTACAAGTACGAGCTTGTAGTTCTGCTATTTTTTGAAACTATCATGAAAAATCTTTGAATATATATTTTTTTAAAGCGAACATTTGTAACTCAAATCTTTGCTTCTGAGGATTCTACAAACGTCTTCTAAAACGGTTTAAAAAAGATATATATTAGGCCGTGGACCCCCATCTCAAAATATGTTGTTCCAGGGACCCCCAGAAGTTGTAACAGAGTTAAAAAATAGCAGATCTACAAGCTCGTAGATCTGCCATTTTTGAATAGCCAAATAAATCTTGAAAATGACACAGATGCGTTCCCGGTCTTAACGGGTTAACACATTCATATACATGCTTTTCCAAAGCATTCTGACCTGGGCAGTGGGCACACATATCTACAGGCATAATGCAGCGTGCCGTGCCCCAAGTTAGCGGTCTTTGTTTCAGAGCCTTTAAATATCGTTCTAGACAAGCCACCATGAATCCTAAACGCCTAGTCAACACACGCACACACACACACACACACACACACACACACACACACACGTACGTACAAGCGCAGTAGCACACACACACACAGATTAGCTTGTTTACTTGTCGGAGGGGGGTCGGCTCTGACAAGGTGTGAGAGAACCACTGATGGCA
>NC_139957.1:2371680-2379180 GCF_963454915.1 Gymnoscopelus microlampas
GCGCCGATCCCGTAGCCTACGGGCTGTGGTGCTTTTTCCTTTTTTTCGAAAAAAAAAAACTTTTTTCAATTTTCGACACGGACCATTTCATTGTAACACCACCGGAAACAGAATTAATCGGGATCCGGTTTTGCCGATCCCGTCAGCCCTCGTTCTAATGACGAAACTGAAACCTTATTTTCTCCTTGTAGTTTTTGTCTCCTCGGTGATCACTGTTTAACATAAACCGTTCTAACTACAACATGGATGCCCCGTTTGACACGTGGTCTTCACTGCTCGAACCAGGCACATGTCCGCGATGTAAACAAACAGTGCACAGCTCAATCTTACGGATTTTAACAAGGTCTATGGCGACGTGAAAAAAACAAAAAACAACGATAAAACGTTGGCACTGGTGAGTACATTATGAGATTAACCTCTGGCGGTCAATGTGTTAAAATATGTGATATAACGCAAGGCCTATCCGCGCACGTTTTAAGCTGTGGCGGACCCGGGATGGAGTTATGACATGTTTCTACTGTACCATTCATCCTAAGATATCATAACATCATAGAAAAGGTAAGAAAAACTTCCAAAATTCTCCTTTAATGCGGCCCACAGTTTAATATCGGAATACTGATATATTAGTGATTTCAGCGGTTACAATTCCAAACATGCAAACATGAGCCGCTTTAATTACTTCAGTCTATATTAGTAGCTTAATGACTAGTCTTAAAATTCTATTGTCTTTTTTATGTTCAATGTAAAGTTCAAAAAGTATTGACAGGAAACGTAAGATAAGTATAACTAAATGCATTTGAAATTAAATAAAACATTTACTTTTCAGGATTCAAATTCAAAAATAGCAAAAAAATAAGATCTACAAGCTCAAAACAGATCTGCTATTTTCGTTATTTTTCAATTGGAATCCAGATTTTTTTTTTTGCTTTTTTCTATGCCATTTTCTACGCCATTCTATGTCACACTTTTGTGTGACATAGAATGGCGAAGTACGGCATTAATTTACGGAAAAAAGTTAAAATCCAAGCGGTGTCTGCCTGACAGTATGTGCAATGTGGCCCTCTGGAGTGAGCGTGGAAATATAGTGGCCCTCTCCATCATCAAAGTTGCATCAGCCCTGGTATAGTTGATGGTCTGAAAAGTGTCCCAGTCGGTTGGTTGAATGGAGCATCCCCCCATCTCGTGCCCTTGACAACAAACAGGCCCTTGATTTGGAACCTTTTCTACCCGACCGTGCGCCGTTTGATCAACGTCAATGACTCCAGCCCTTTATTCAATATTTGAGCCTCGCCGAATCCAACGAGACGTCGTCTTTCTCAATTGACTCGATTACGTTTTCTTGAATGAGTGGAGCTCTCCAGACGTGGCCTGCCTGCCTGCCTGCCTGCCGTTTGCCTGAATCCACCGCTTTTCAGAAACAAGATACGATCATATTCTGTTTTGCCTTTCGGATCTGCCTTTAACCCATTTAGACCCGGGAAAAGCATCTGTCAGCATCTGTTTTTTGTTTTTTTTAAGCGAACATTTTTAACTCAAATCTTTGCTTCTGGGGATATTCTACAAATGTCTTCTAAATCCTAAAAGTTTTTCTTTTTTAAACGTATGTGGCTATATATCAGTGGTTCTCAAACTTTTTCACGTCAATGACCCCCAAAATGATATGCATTTGGCCGCGGACCCCTCCATCTCAAAATATTTTGTTCCAGGGACCCCCAGAAGATAAGATTTGAGATACAAATGTGTATATATATATATATATATATATATATTTTCAAAGATTTGCACAAATATTTCACAAATTTTCAAAAATAGCAGATCTACAAGCTCATAGCGCGGCACTTGGTGCCGCGCTATGAGCTTGTATATCTGCTATTTTTGAATAGCCCAAAGAAATCTTAAAAAATGACACAGATGCGCGTTCCCGGTCTGAATGGGTTAATTCAATCAGGTTTTCTTTTGTTTTTCGGTTCATTCTCGCTGCTAGAATGAACGGAGAGAGAATGAGGTTATGTCATTAGTGCTGTGGTATCCATGTCAGAGAGGGGAGGGGGAGGAGGAGGAGGGGGGGGGGAAAGAATAATAGTATGTGATCGTATTAGTTGTTTTGAAATGGAGAGTCGTGGTATTAACGTCTGCGTTTGGGGGGGGGGACTGATACACTGACCAGAGCACTAAGGCTCCCTGGAAATCGCCATTTGCCGTTGGAGCGGCTATTGGATTATGTGGACGCATATCTACAGTCTGGTACAAAGCGCACACTCGCGCGCACACACACACACACACACACACACACACACACAAATACACAGCCATTTAACATTGAGTGGAACCCTATTAGGGCTGGGTAAGAAGGGAAAAAAAAGTAAAAGACAAGAACACTCGATAAAGCCCTACATCGGCCTCTTATTTTTCCTGATTCAAATTGATTTTCCAACTTTTCGTGTCGATACTTGTGGCCTTCGTTGCTTTTAACTCATTCACCGGCAAGGACGAGAATTGGCTCTATGCACAGCAGCCATATCGGACAGAAATTGGGCCCCTTCCTTGCTTCCTTCACAGGTGTTACCAATGAGACACTAATGAAGGCTCTGTTCCATTTAGTGTAGCACAGTGGTTCTCAAACTTTTTCATTTCAAGGACCCCCATAACTCTGAGAGTGTACAAATGGAACCAAATGGACCCTTACGGGTCCATTTGGTTCCATTTGTACACTCTCAGAGTTACACCCTCTCAAGGAACCATGAGGGTCCCTGGACCACACTTTGAGACCCACTAGTATTTCTAGTGAGCCAACATGCACAACATCAGCACCCTGACTCTGTTTGACCAGAATGGAACAGAGCCTTCATTAGTAACACCTCTCTTCTCATTCTCCCTTTGGTTGTGTGGGTTTGTGTCCCAATGGTACAATCGTAATTAACCCTGTACGGATTCACGCTTTAGTAAGGCCTGCCACTAATTCTACAACCGGGGACCCGCTCCCCGGAGTTTCTTTTATTTCCCACGTCGCAGGTCCATGGACTGTCACTACGGACCCCCAGCTGCGGCTCAAGACTGTGACTGCGGACCGGGCCTCTCCATGGAGCACGACCGTGGATTTCGACTACACTGCACTATACCACTATACTATATATACTGTATATTATCTTAACATTCTTATATTATACCATTATATACTACATACACATTACTGCTGTACTATATCATACTACCATATATATCTTACACTATTATATGTGCTACTACTGTTACTGTTACTACCTGCACTGTATCTCTTTCTGTCTCTCCTATGTCTCTGTATCTCTCTCTGTATCTCTCTCTCTCTCTCTCTCTGTATCTCTCTCTCTCTCTCTCTCTCTCTCTCTCTCTCTCTCTCTCTCTCTCTCTCTCTCTCTCTCTCTCTCTCTCTCTCTCTCTCTCTCTCTCTCTCTCTCTCTCTCTCTCTCTCTCTCTCTCTCTCTCTCTTCTTTCCCCCGACACGGTCGAGGCAGAAGGCCGCCACCCTAGAGCCTAGGGCCTGCCTGACGTTTCTTCCAGTTAAGAGGGAGGTTTTCGTTGCCACTGTCGCAAAAATTGCTTGTTCAGGGTGGGATTGTCGGGTCTCTTCTCTACATGTAAAGTGTCTTGAGACAACTTGTTGTGATTTGACACTTTAATAAAATTGAATTGAATTGAATTGAAGGAAGTAAGAAGAGGCCCAATTTTTCTCCAAAATGGCTGCTGTGCATAGAGCCTATTGACGAGACCTTGTCCAAACGCCCCCACACCGCCGAAGAAGAGTACACCCAGAAATCACGTGATCACAACAAAACAAAAAAATCTAGGCACCTTTCATGTTAAAGGATTTAGAAAAGTCAATTTTTCTCGTCTTTCTGTTGTTTTTCTGCTGTTTTTTCAAAATAACAGGCCACATTCAAACGGCCATAGCTCTGGAATGGAGGATCGCGACAGGACACATTTTTCCCCACTATACTACCGGACCCCGGTGCGTGTAATGAGCCGATCTCCGTGAGGAAGGAGGTCACGGAGAATATTCCATGATTTTTCAAAGGTACAGTAAAGTCGCCGCTTTTGCTGGCAAGGGGACCGGAGACGGATGAATTCATTAATTAATTCCTGGCAGTGAAAGCGTTAAATATTAAGGTGTCATTCTTCTTTTACACAAGAACTGAGCGGCACAAGCCGACACAGTTTGCACACATTATTTTATATTCATTCTTTATTCTTACGGTTAGCTGTACTTCAAGTTAACTACTTTATACTTTGTCATAAAGCAAAAATAAAATCTTACTACTTAAAAATGTTATTAGGCCAAGTGTGCAATTTGTGAAACAGTGTGAAAGGACCCCCCCCCTCCCTTTCACACTGATAACAGATCCACAAGTAGATCTGTTATTTTCGCTATCTTTGAAAAGCCTTTGAGAATTCCATGACATTCTTTCGCAAGAATAATAGAAAATGGCTATGTTAGAATGGTGAGGTTAAAAACCTGGCACTCGCGCATTATCGGCCAACTGGCCTTCATCAGGGAACGATGATTTGTCCATTTCAATAAGATGAGAGCGCTTTGGATCCACCTTCTTTGGGGGCTTTTGGTTTCTACACTCAGGGAAAGTGTAAAGATCCTGTGTTGAAGCGTGCTTGAGCAAGCAGGGCACTACACTCCTAGGCTGCACCAGCCCTCCTGCTTTCGCGCCTAGAGGGGCGGGTTTAACATCTCCGGCGAGAGAATGCGTGTGATCCCATTGGTTCACCGATCTGTCCGTCAACCCCCGCCCACGTCAACACAACATTACGAGCGACGCCCACTGCACTCTTTGGTTGGTTGGGGAAATGAAACAAAATAAAAGCCTGGAGATTGAGGCTACTTACACTCCTAACTTCTCCCAATAACCAATTCAATCCGGGAACGCATCTGTGTCATTTTAGATTTGAGCTAAAACCATTATTTTATACTTTGGCTATTAAAAAATAACAGATATATCTGAAGAGTCCGGTTCAAATCCATGAGTTAGCGTTGAAGCTCTTGAGCAAAACACTGAACCCCTAGTCCCCGGGGAATTTAGCTAACATAGCGGTGCAATCATTTTAACCACTTAGCTTTGGCTATTTTTGAAAAAATCATGAAAATGTGTGCAAATCTTTGAATGAATTTATATATATTTTAAAGCGAACATTTTTAACTCAAATGTTTGCTTCTGGGTAGGGGTGTGCCGATACACTCATTTCACGAAACGATACGATATTTGGCTCACAACTTCGATACGATTTCGATACGATACGATACGCACTTTTTTTATTATGAAAATAAATGGGGGAGAAAAAAAGGAAATGCAAATTCTGTTTTTGCATTATTCAGACATGCAAACTTGTAGCTTTTCAGCCGTTTTGAATCCAAATAGGGCAATAGTGTGACACCTGACCCGAAAAAAAAAAACATGTTGTCACCCTTTTCACCTCGGGCTGTTTGCATGCCTGATTATTTTGATTGGTGTAAAAAAAAAAAAAAAAAAAAAAATTCGAAACAATATTTTTTTTCCCAAAACGATACATATCGTCGCGAAAACGTATCGCGATATATCGCGGGACGATATATCGGCACACCCCTACTTCTGGGGGTCCCTGGCACAAAACATGTTCAGATGTTGGTCCGCGGCCAAGTGTATATCAATTTAGGCGCCCTTGGCATGAAAAAGGTTGAAAACCACTGCTCTAAATAATAATCTAATAATTTAAAAAGCGGAACGAGACAGAACATTAGGGAGCAGATGAAAGACATTGCAAAAATAACACGTTTGCCCTAGCCTGATAGGCTCTATTCACAGCGGCCATATTATGAAGACATTCACAGGTGTTACCAATGATACTAATGGGCTTCCACATGGCCCCTTGCAGGTGTGTAACTCTGAGAGTGTACAAATGGAACCAAATGGACCCGTTACATCCGACGTCATCGCACAGCTTTATTTCGAAGGCAATTCGCTGATTGGCTTGTCGTTAGACCCCAACCCCCACCTCCGACTCTCATTGGACAATACATTTTTGTAGCGAATAATTCCTAGGTTCACATTACAACACCAGACCAAGAGAGGCAGTTCACTCAGAGAGTGGGCGGGGTCTATGGTCTGGAACCAGGCTACGTTTGCGTGCGTGCGTGTGTGTGTGTGTGTGTGTGTGTGTGTGTGTGTGTGTGTGTGTGTGTGTGTGTGTGTTTACCTCGGGCTTCTTCAGTATGTGAATGGAGTACATGCGGTTCTTCATGGGGTAGATGACGATGAGCACGTCTCCGAACTCGGTGGGGATGATGCCTCGCCGGTAGTCCCTGGAGTGCTCCGACCACACGATGTGCACCTCGTCGTTACCCAGGTGCCGCAGCTGCGCGCGCGGACCCAGAGAGATGGAGAGAGGGAGGGAAGAGGGAAAGAAAACAGAGGTGGAAAAAGTACAATGATTGTTTTACTTAAGTAAAAGTATCAATACTGCAATGTAGAAGCACTCTGTTACAAGTAAAAGTCCGGAATAAAAAGATGTGCTTGAGTAAAAGTACAAAAGTATTGGTATCAAAATGTACTTAAAGTACCAAAAGTAAAAGTACTAAAATGTTTGAAAATAGCCGATCTACAAGCTCACAACGCGACGCGTCGAGAGCTTGTAGATCTGCTATTTTCAAATAGCCTAGGTATAAAATAGGGCTGAAGTGGCTAATGTATGTTTTATAATGTAATCATTTATATCTGCAAAGTAACTAGTGACTAAAGTTTTCAAATAATTGTAGTGGAGTAAACGCACAATATTTGTCCCTGAGATGTAGTGGAGTAGAAGTAAAATAATTGACAATTGTCAATTGTACTGAAGTACAGTATTTGAGTAAATAAATGTACTTAGTTACTTTACACCGCTGGAAAGAACTGTAGTGAGACAGACACTCGATATGCTGTATTCTAGGTTCCTGCTCGCGTTCCCCAAAAACAGGGAAAGCATGTGAGAAGGAAAGAGTGATAGAAGGTGGACAGACAGATATACAGACACCAACAGTAGACACATTCAGATAGATATATGGTTGACAAACAGAGAGAAAGTAAGACAGATTGGCTCTAGAAAGCAGGGAGAGAGAGAGTGAAAGAATCAGTATCATCTTCTGAAGCTCAACACGCGCACACGCACACACACACACACACACACACACACACACACACACACACACACACACACACACACACACGAGCCTTGGGCTCATGATGGATACAGGCTGTCTAGACTCTAGCTGTCTGTCTTTGAGGCCATGGGTGTGTGTGTGTGTGTGTGTGTGTGTGTGTGTGTGTGTGTGTGTGTGTGTGTGTGTGTGTTTGTGTGTGTGTGTACTATAGGTGTCCCTGGCGGTGATGGAGTGAGTGTGCAAAGATGGAGAGAGGACGACAAGACAGAGTAAGCTCTCAGAAGACAAAGTACGGGCTAAAAGATAGATGGGAACCAGGTACAGTATGTGTGTGTGCGTGTGTG